>NW_019101845.1:0-114443 GCF_001856785.1 Myzus persicae | reverse complement strand
TTCTCGATAAACTATAACTTACTATTGAATTTATTACTTCTTTTGAACCGAAATATTGTTGACTGAATATTATGACTGACATGTATATTTTATATATAATATTCAAACATTATTCAAATTCTAGACTTACTTTTTTGATTTGGTGAAAAAGAGAATTGGGGGAAAAGGGAAAGGCAGGGTTTTGGCGGAAAATGGAATCGAACAATTTATGATTTGGCGGAAAAGTGAATTGGGGGAAAAGGGAAAGGTACACTTTTGGCGGAAACCGGCCATGCCCATTATATGTAGGGGTTAAAGTGGAAATGATGTACCGAGACTCTGTCCACTACCTCTGATTGCGCTTATAAGGCATCCCCTTTAACTAATTGTTCAAACGATATGCTGGTACGCTGAGACATTGAAGCATAATAAAAATAACTTCTCCTCCGTTAGAATTAATTATTTATTTTCGAAAATTTATTATTTTACATTTTTCAGGATTTATAAATTATAAGTATAATTTTTTAGTTAAATAAAAAAATATTGAAAACAATGATTGATCTTATGAGTCTTGCAACTTATTAATTATTATATATTGAATTTGTTGTGCTATGTATATGCGCCTAAGTCACACGGGTAATATGATTTAATATGTTCCTATTGATATTTTTTTGTTATATTTAAAAATCAAATGATTTGGTTCACGATGGAAAATGTATAGCCTTCACTATACACCTACACAAAGTGCACAGCTTCTCGTTTTTTTCATCGCATGGTTTAAGTTTTCGTAGCGAGAAACATTATATCAAATAATAACATTCATTGTCCATATATGATTATAGTATTATGTATAATGTTATGTAAAACGTATGATAAGGTAGGTAAGTAGGTTCTTACTTGAATTAAGTTTAATATATTTACCTAGTTTAACTTTTTTTTAATAAATACATTTTATAACTTTATAAGTAAGGACTGTTAGCTTTATAATATATACTACACACTTATAAACTGTATACTATATACTTTTTAAGTATATCTTATAAATTATTATAAAATTGATAGGTACTCACATCACAATAATACTATTAATACAGTAACCTAACTGTAGGCTGTATAGCGTAAACGATATATTACCATTTACCGATACTTCTTACAGTATTAATATTAAATATATGTAATTATTAAATAATAAATTATGATCAAATAGTAATGGACGGTATGGTATAAACGTATCTTTCATTACCTTCATAGCTATTATATGAGTTATATCATGTATTATATCAATATATATAATAGTACCTACTAGTGGTTACTACCTTTAATCAGAAGTCACAAGGTATTTTTGTTTCACAGCGAAGCGTAGGTCGCATTGTTTACAAAGTATTTATAGTGTCAAACTGGTGAACTGCTTATGCAGTCTGAAATTTCCACAAATTTTATTGTGTTAAATTGTTCTGTAAAATGTCTAATGACAAATATATATTGAGTACACTTTAAAATAGCATTTGCAAACGTCGTTCGGTTAATTATTTTCAAGGTCTGATTATTTGTTGTAAGAACTAAGCATTAGTACCATGTTCGAATTAAGTGAGTATTATAGATTATTTTAGGCAAAAAGCAAAATCTAAAAAAAAAACTAAATTCTTCTATCCAATATATAATATACTTTAAAGGTAATCGTTAGGATTTTAAGGTTAATATCAGATTGGTTGATAACATCTAGTTTCGCCATGGCTGCTAGGGACCGGGATAGTGGGTCGTGGGTGTCTAACAATCAAACAATTATCTGATTTTTTATTTATTTATTCCATATCCCCTGAGAAATCCTCATGATTATCAATCTGTATTTGGAAATTGGCATTGACCGAATTAGTTTTGTTTTCATTTATGTTTGAAGCATAAATTCGATGGTAAATACTAAATATTATTAACATGTCCGTAAAAATGTATGTCGGTACTTTGTCCGAATAACTTCAAAATTTAGACTAAGGATTAGTTCTATCTTGACAATCGTATAATTAAAAATAAAGAGCCATACAATTTAAGCGGGTAAAGCTTAACAAAAAAATAATTCCAAGATATTATACCTATTTTTTACTATATCGTAACTAAGTAAAAAACTTGCTTAAGTTTTTATTTCACTTAATCGAAATATCAAATCAATTATTAAAAAAAAAGTTTTAGTTGTTTTTATTTATTAATACATCGTTATGAAATACATATTTGGGCACATATCAATATCACAATAATATTTATGGGCACATGCAGAAGTTCAAAACAAAACATTTTCGATCCAGTTGAAAATCATGAGATCTGACCAACGACAATAATATTTTATTATTTGGTAATTGAATAGTGTTTTTATTGACTGAAAACAACGGCCAGTGCACTCGAGACGTACTTTTTATTTTATTTCATATAATAATTTCGTCGACCACGTAACAAATAACAATAGATTTATTATGTCGTATATTATCGTAATTTAGCAGCACGATGTTACAGAGTAACAATAATAATAATAATATAATATCGTAAATCGTAATTGCAATGAGTAGCCGGAGCAATATTCAGGTATAAGCGCTTATTATAATAAATTACAATATATAATATTCCCCTAAATATACCGCGACGGTGGTCGCCACGGCGTGTCTGCGGTCTGACGGCGAGCAACTATACTGGTGCGCAGCTCAGCAGCTGAGACGAGCGTGGTGCCTAGACGGTACATAATAATAATAATATTATATTATACCACATTACCACCTATAATATACATAGGTACCACATATTATTGGAGTGCAGCGCACACGTATTACAGTATTGTAGTTTATAGAATACGTACCGCGGTAACGTTTCGGTCGTGAGCTGCGGCGGGGACAGGTGTTGCAGAGGTAATTACCGCAAACGACTCGCCGCCACCGCGCCATCACAGTCTATTCGCGCGAGCTCAGAAGCACCACCGGTACACTCATTAACGCGTGTTCCATCGTATTGTGACGGCGGTGGTGGCAGCGATCCAGCCCGCGTCAGTTTTCCGGCTGCCGTCGCCGCCGCAGCCGCCGCCGCTGTTCTCTCAGCCGTCCGTCTGGTCTTCGTCGCACAGCGCCACCTCCTTTGTTTATAGCCGCCGCCGCCACGGTTGGCGAACAGGAGTCGCCGGGCCAGGTGCACAGTCGTTCATCTCTATATCTTATCACGGCGCGCGCGTCCGCAATACCGTTGACCCCGCCGCCGCCGCCGCCGCCGCCGCCGCATTGGCTTTTCCGCCTCCGCCTCGTACGCGAGAGCACAGATTACTTTTAACGTCCGTTATTATTGTAATACCATCGATTAAAATATTTAATACACCAAATTAATAAATATTTAATTAATATTCAAATATTTAATATAGGTACCCGCACATTTTATCAATGTTTATACAATTATACTATTAAGTTTAAATCATAATCACAACGTGTGCGCGAGTCTTCGTGTTTGGCCGTAGCGGGTGTACCTACCGTACACACATTTATAAAAAGCAGGACTCGTTTAGACCAAATGATATTACGTGGCATTTCCATCGCTAATAATCGAACTTGTTCCGCTAACATTAAAAATAATTCAAACCGTCAGTGGATGATATTTTATTATTGCTTGGGAATATTTTATACAATATACAATTTTAGTATTTTGGACATTTTTATTCTGACATTGAGAGTTCTAATCTTGCAGAATAATAGTTACATCATAATACATGTACATATATGATATATAGTTAAATATATTATGCATAATGTTGGTAGCCACTATCTGGCATGTAGGTCGATTATTAGGTATATATAAATACATATTAGACACATAATATATATGAATACACATAAATATTGCTTTATTATCTATTGATAAAATATCTTCTTGACGGAGTCTGTTATGATGGTTAGTGCCCAGTGGGGTTATTCGGGAGAGTGCCTCCAGTAATCATATCCAAACATGTTTATTAAAAAACTGACGATGTTTTGATTGGCTCCGCCGCGAACTAAACGATACAGTAACATATACTAACATAATTCCACTTGATCGCATTAATCCATAAAATAAATAAATCCGCCACCCCCAAAACAAATTCCTTGTTTGGCAAGTATTATTATTTGCAATTATAATAAGTGCATGCCCAGATATCTGTACCATAATAATATTGGTACGATACTTAAATATGTATTAACATATTATTATATTTAATAAATGTTGAAATTGGATTCTGTTCTAGACAATTTTCGAGACAGATTTTAATAACTTGACGACAGTTAGTGTACTGTGTTTCGTTGTCATCTTCAGATTTTTCGAGGTCATAAAGTGACCGCGATATAATATGGTAAACGGTTACTTTGTACGGTCCATTGTTTAAAATGCATAACGTGGACACTTTATACGGTCAGATAAAAATGTTCATTGCATAACATGGACAGTTTGTACGATCTGGTAAATATGCTCATTTAAGAACGCAGACACTTTGTACTATTATACACATAAACTATAAAGTATATATTATGTAAATATAAGTGAAAATAGTATACAGTTAATAGTTTACAGGTACTTGGTGCTGTAATATAAGTATTTATAAATCATAATTATATTACCAAATGACATTTAAACTAATAATAACATTTTTTATGTAATTGGTCTTGACTTTTTATATTATTCCCATACCTATATAGTATAACATACTTAATGTAGTTATAAAATATTATATTTATAATAGTTAAATAGTATTAAGTGTCCGCGTTCTACAAACTTAAGTTTTACCCGAACTTACAAAGTGATTTCTAGAACGACTAGAACTTATAATATGGATAGGTAAGCGTGAAACGTCGGTGGTGATTATTCTAAAATAGGTATACTACAGTGAGCAGCAGTGAGCGTAAATATTGTTAGTGCTAACCGCTAAAGACGAAGATACCATAATCTCGATTTCGACTGACTTCGGTGGTACCTGGTTTATCGGTATCGGTTTTTGTTAAACCGATATTGGAATGGATACCAAAAATCGGTTTTCGGATATCGGTACAAAGTGGTATAGGCCCATTTCATGACTAGAGACCGGATTTATATGAGAGTACTAGTCTCAGTCTAGTAGTTATTACGCCTAACATTAATTATTATTAATGAATTTGGTCAAAAGTGTGCGAAACACGATCAGTGCTACCCACATTGAACGCGGGAACTACCACCATGCTCAGTCTATGAGTATAAGATAAGAGATGTAGAGAACCTATAGGAGAATAATTGATTTTATTTTTACTTTGCGTCATTTCGTCATAAATATGATATAATGTAATGGGGTCGGTATATGCCCCGGAGTCAGGGGGTAAATCCCGAAATATCGGATAGGTATATCGCTTTTTGGTGTAAGATTATAATCTTTAATTAATATTCAGAATTAGAACAAATAAATACAAAAAAAACTAAAAAAAAAGCTTAAAAAACAACAATGTTGGGTGTTGGTAAACTCTCCCGATTTTTAAAACTAGAAAACTCTCCCGATGGTAAACTCTTCCGGATCAACTTTATGTTTACTTGAAGTATATGTGTAATCTAAAATAATTCACAGAATCCCAATTTTTTTTTTTAAATCTCACTCTGATGATAACTATTACTATTTTAAAATAATATATTTTACGCATACATTTGTTTTTACTTTTTAATCTCCTGATTATTTCGTAATCATCTAATAAACACGCAGCGGCAGCGCCAGTTGTTAAGTTAGGTACATTAAATTTACTTATAAGAACTTAATTTTACGGTCCAACGACCAAGAATCTTTGTAATTATTTTATCATATTATCTTTGTAATTAAAAAAACACTCGCTTTATTGGTATACCTATTAGTTTATTATTCCTTGCATACACAGATGTGCTCCAGCGCCTAGCGACTATAATATATACTAGTACTTAAATGAGGACATTACTCTTCGAAACTTTTTCAACATTCTTAAGAGATTGAATTAAGTTCACACCAATATCGCTTAATATGTTTATCTCATTATTATGTATATTATAATATTATCTTTTCACTGTAAGCTATAAAACCTTATTAAAAAAAAATTAATTAAAAAAAGTGCTTAAGTGAGTACTTACCTCATTTTTTATTTTAGACAAAAATGTATAGTTGTATCAAATTTAGTTAATTTAAGTTCATAACTGTTAGGTTTATTAATTTAACAAAGTATCTACAAACAAAAAACGTTTAATCCGTATGTTTCCAGTCCATACTTAGTTCGTGATTTGTAAACAAATTATAAATTTTATTGGAGGACCACAAATCACAAAGAGGGTCGCGGGTTGCCGACCCCTGAAATAGTATATATATTTTTAATATTTCCTTTCCTTTTTTTTTTTAAATTTCGACTTATGATAGTTTAAAAATATTAAAATCCCTATATTTTAACTGGAAAATTTGTTTCAAATAAAATAAATAGTAATTACGTCTTCAGGCTTTTGATTGATAAAATAATAGCTTATGCAAAATGCATGTACTTATCTCCTAAGTCCAAGTATTATCATGACATTAATTTTAGAATACAAAACTTATATGAAATATTATTTTTATTTTTATTAATTTCTGATCAGATTATCAGAAGTACCTATTGTTAATGTTTTTTTAAATATTTGTAGTAAAACGTAATTTTTTTTTACTAGTCATTTCCATGACTATATCTTATCACACTGAAATTCCATACGACCATACTCTCATATATAATATGTCACTAAATATCAGTTATAACTGTATCAACACTCAAATGTGTTTTTCGAAGGTAATAATATCTTTTTAATAAGGTCATTGACATAACCTTATTTTTTTAATACTATTATAAAGTGTTTTCATTTGAACACGCCGAGTGGACTGTGGACTACGAAGGACCATTTATTTTAAAGTACAGTGGGAAATGAGAATTGGGAAACACCATTATGTATAAAATAATTATTCATATAGATTTATATTTGTGATTTAAACATAGTCTACTTTAATTACATTTACATAGTTTAAATTTAAATGCATGTACAAATTATAAATACATTATTATATATAATTTTTAATTTTCCGATTGTTTTAAATATTTTTAAAGAAGGCGGGTAAGTGGGTATTGCTCTGCTGTACATTAGGTGTCTAGAAGGGTCACTGTAACTATTTTAAATTTGAATTCAGTGATCTAAAATAGCTGCAAACGAAAATCGATTCTGGGCGAAGAATGGGTACATAACCAACTTATTAAATGTATTTTGTGGTATTATATTGCAATATTAATGTAATTAATTTTAGTATTATATATTTGTAATACAGTGGGTTGTGGTTACTGGTTATTATACTTACACAATTCATAAGATAAAGTATAAACATTGGGTGAAAAAATGATGTATTTACAGCTACGGAGTTACACCAAAAAATCAAAATCGATTTTGTCAAAAATTGACTGAAGTTGAAAATCAAAACATTTTTACTTCCTTAAAATGTTGTGACAGGTGCACACAAAAAAACTCGTTATTGTAAAATCAATACTTACTATCTTCGCTTCTCTCAGAATCTAAAATGAAATTTAGATATTAAAAACTAGATGTAGCTGATATAGGAATACATTTAAATTATAACAAATTTGATTTTGTACAATACATTCTAAATTTTCATTGATTAAATATGTGTATCTATATATCAAAGTTTAAAAATGTATAAGGCCATAATAACGCATCAATAAAATGTAACTAACAAGATACTCAAATAACTATACAATTTTGAAAGAAATTTTTTTACTGCATAAAAACAAACTCAAACTAACTATAATTCCTATCTTATTGACTCCACATTTACTTCATATTCATAAATTAGTAATACTGTATTAATGAAAGCCATTAACTGTGTTATAATAATTAATTAACATAATACATTTTTAAATATAAATCACACCATTAAAATGTTAAAATAAATAATATTATCTTTTATTAGCTTGATGCCCTTCTTAATCCCATCAATGTCCCTTCAGGTTGTTTTTTAAAGATATTATAGTATGTAGACATAGAGATCACGAATACTGTTGAATTCTGCAAACACAATTTGCGATAAACCGATTAAATTAATTGTAATGCCTTATTACTTTGATTGCATGTTTTCAATCGTAATTTATTCTAATTTTATGACAAAACAGACATAATGTATTTAAATTTCCACATAAACTAACAGTAATAATGCTTAATAAATAACTATACTATATTAGTACGACTTATTAACTATAGTTAATTATGCTATTATATTTCATAGAAAATGCATCTTAGAAATGCATAATATCCGCTCTTAATAAGCAATATACCAATTATAAAAATAAAAAGTTCCTATGTATATAGTCTAGAATAATTTTGGAAGAATAAACTTAAGTCATTTTAGACACATTGATATATCTGCGGATACTTATTTAAAGTATTTCAATTTCTTAAATTTTTTAAACGGAGCGTGTAGTTATATGCCATATGGTTGAATTCAATATATTCGCGATTTGCTGATATTTTTCTTTTCATTTTTGTTTCGGGGTGTAATGTAAATTGTAATTGATGAAGTCAAGGAACTTGGTCTTAGATTTTGGTTAATAATCTTCCACACGATTTGTCATAGTTGACACCGGAAAATAAACGCATTGGTTTCGTTGGCATCGCACGGTAGAAAAAAATATAAAGAACAAAAAAATCACCTTCTCTTTGAATATTATCCTGAAAAATAATTCATTTCTTCCTCTAGTTAAAATAATTATACACGGCCCACCGGCATATCCGAATGCGCTCCCATGCACCCGGTAGGTAGTTTTCGGTTAGTAAGCAACTAACATTGATAAAGTGGAAGAGGAATAAAATGGTTTTTTTTCTGCTTTCTGCCGTAAACAACTTTATAACGATTCGGTAGTTATTAAATAATAAATCTGCTGTGTTATAAAAATTAAGCAAATAGTGACATTTTCTAACCAGGTGCATATGACGTTACATTAAAACTATTTAAAACTATTTTATTGTATTTATTTTATTTTAGTTTTATTTAAATAAATTACCTATAATAGAAACTAAAATAAGTAATAACAACAAATATATGTAAACAAAAAAAAAATTTAACACTATATTTTCATCTACCTGTGGTGATGCAGATTAAATATATCTTTATTTTTGTGCAAAATACTAACTCCCGATTTTTTAGTAAGTACTAAAAAATTTCCAACAATTGAGATCAAGAATTTTGAGCATTTAAAAAATCATATAAACTTCAATGGAAATGAACATTTTTAAATATCGAAACTAAATATGCTATATTATCAGAAATGCAAATTAGAATACATATCATACACATTTGAATACTTCGTTATCACAGAACAGTAATAGTTAACAGGCAACATAAATGAAAAATAAAAATAACGGTTTTTTTTTACTTTACAGTTTAACTTTTATATATTATTCATATAACTTCGTAACGCCATAAAATACATAAATGATAAATATATAAAATAACTTGAATAATAATTCATCTAATTATCAAACTTCTAAGATTATGTGGATTCTGCCATACGTAGGGCTCTTTTTATAAAAGTGTGGTCTTTATTATGCATACGTTTTTAATCTTGTAATGAAATTAAGAACACAGTTATATTTTTAATTACTCTTTATTCATAATGTAGTTTGAGTCTTATAAAAAATCATATTAGGTATATATTAAAAATGTTGGTATGTTAAAATATTTTACCTTATTAAAAATTGTACAAATATAATCATAATATCATAATTATAATATTTCGTTAAACTTGAAATATGAACTCTGATTGAACATGAAAATCTAATACTACGAAATTAATTCATTTAACTTAACATTGTGTTAGCCGTTAGGTACTACTTACTATATTATGTTATTCTAGAACACGCGTCGTTCGGAATTATTGCTATTGTACATATTATAAAGGTTGATTTTTCTCCCCCTCGCCAATAACCATCTGCCTATACCTTGTGATATCTAGGTCGGGGGCGGTCAGCAGATGTCGTAAAGCGCAAAATTTCAAAGGGCCTCGTCTGCAGGCGGTGTTTTCAGTAAACATATTTTTCGATATTGATTTTATACCTACATCAAATTATATTATGTATACTTACACTTTTACAGTTACAGCTCCTACATAACATATATCTAATAATCTATACATATATAATATATAATATGCACCTAAAAATACAATAATGTAATGGTATTTTTTTTCTTTTTCCATTTTGTTTAACTGATTATTATAGATATATCAAATATGTCTTAAATCACAATAGCGTGGGTCACATTAAAAATAATATCTGTAAGTTTATTATGTGAAATAAATAAAACAACATTTTGTACTAGCTAATTAAATCTTACGAACAGTATACCTATACAGGTAGTTTTATATTTTTGTTAGATATACATAAGAAACATATAGAATATTTTTCAGTAATTTACAAAAATACAACCTTTAAATTTTTTTGTTAAGTATATAAAATAGAACAATAAGTCTTTAAAAATAAATACTTGATATTTAAATTTAATAAGATTACATATATTAAAAATATAATAATCGACATCGTAATTTATTTCATATGGTAAATATAATTGATAAATGTATTAAGTATAGTTGCCTTTTACAGAATAAATACAATTATTATTATATAGCATACGCTGTATACAAATTATTACAATAATATACACAATACCTACTGCATTATTATATATTTTGTTATACCTTATTTTAATTATTATTTTAACACAATCGTGAAAATATGACGTATAACTATATTAGGTTTGCTTGTCATGATTATATGATATTTATGGATAGAGAACATAAATACATTTTAAACTATACAAAAAGAAAAAATATTTGTTATTAAGTTGTTAGTTATTACTTATATATCTTAAGATTGATTGGTTTTACATAACACATTTTAATATGAAAACTTGGTCGTTTGTACATTATGAATAAACCTTTAGTTTATTTTTCATAATGGTTGATACATAAAATGATATTATACTCGATACCTTAGAATAATTTGATCGTATATATTGTAACAATAATAAATATTGAATGACCATTAAATTAGTCCGTACTGCAAATATTATTATAACACTTTTATTTTTATTTTTATTTATAACTTATATTTAGGAACAGTTTACTCGAACTTGGGTGGAGGGCCAGGGTTATAATAATATTAATAATAAATAAAATAAATAGTTATATTAAAAATACTTATAAAAAAAAAATTGATTTTGTTTAATAATGCATGATGTATAAAAAACTAAAAAAGAAGACATTAGACAATTATGTTACAATATAAAAATGATAATTCGTCATCTTCATCATCATACATAGCGAGCATTAGATGTACTTTTTAAACAGTGGAAATTGCATGTTATTATACTTAATACGAGTAGATGGTTTGTCCATTAAAAAAAGTATAATATACCTATATTACACCTATACATTCAATGAATTTTACAGATATAATATATGTATTTTATGCAGATCAATGACACTTTATAAGTTGAATGTTTTTTTAAATAAGGGCTGAATAGATGAATAATATTTGGATAATAGTAAACAGTTCGGTGTTGTACTGTTGCTGTTGTATACCTATCTCTAAATCTCGTGTTAATACGAAAGGTAGGTAGAAATTAAACGATAACCAATACACGCGAATCTCGTGAAACCTATCTTATTTTTGGCGTGCACGTAGTCAACACCTGGCAATCTATAATAATATATTATATTCCCGTGGCACGTGGTCCGAAGTAATCCGATACGCAGTCGTCCACTCGATACCGTTTCGTGAACATATGCTGCTACTTTACAACACTCGTAGACCGTAGTACCTATACGGATCTCCCAATAAAAAAGGGACGAAAACAACAATATTCAACGGACATCATAATATTTTCTCCATGGAATAGGTACGAAAAAAAAATATCAAATGTCGTGGGTATGTACCCATATAGTGTCATAGTGCTGCTTCTTACACCACGCCCCGGAAGTACAAATACGCAAAAACTATTTCGAATAGGCTCTTGACGATAGACAAATTTTCACCTGCTATACTTACGAGTAGCAACACTAGCGAAACAATACTTTGCAGGGGCGTGCCTAGAGGGGGTATTTTGGGTGTTTACCCCCCCCCCTCCGCCCCAAACAATAACAATAATTATTAATAAAAGTTGACCATAACATAATATATATGTGGAACTTAATTTGGCTAGGTCTGGAGATAGACCCCCCCCCCCTACAAAAAAAAATGTCTAACCACGCCACTGATATTTTGAAACTAGTTATACATATATATGTATATATTTGAAACCCATAAAAGTTAAGTAAAATATTATGTGCAATGTACTTAACCTAACCTATATATCGATTATCGTTTAGCTATTGAACAATTATCGACGAAAACTGTTTTTTAATTGGAAACTTGCCGTTTTAAATTAACAATATATCCGTTTAGAGTTTAGACTGTACATGGTTAATTACGCATCGCGTTATTTTTATTGAACGATGGGTCAGTGTCACTCAATCCATGTAATAAATCTATTTTAATTTTGAACTTGCTGCAGTCAACTTGGTAGCCTGTAGGTACCTAAAAAAAAATATCATTGGCTTCACTTGGCAGATAACGATAATACATCGGATGATTTATCACATAATAGGTATAATAAAATTTACCTAAACCTACTAATAAAAATAATAATAATAATAACAATAATAACAACGACGACGACGACGACGACGACGACGACAATATACAAGAGGTGTACAACTGCACACGACGGTCTTAGTAGTAGTACATACCTACCTATAACATAATAATAATAATAACCCTTTCACTTGGCGTGTGAACACTGCTATATTGGTCTCACGTGTATTATACGTATGTATATTATTTTCTTTAGAGTCGTCGAACGTGACTTCGACCCGAAGACATTACTGTAGTACACAATATAGTGCAGCGACGGCCATCGCCACCCGTGAGTTTGCGGACCTTTACACCGCTGAAACTCCTCCGGAGTCGATTATATTATCTTCCGCGGCGGTGCGGCGGTGTCCCGGACAATTTTTGAATTCAGAGGTAATAGAAATCGAAATCGAACTAATCCGCGGAATCCGGGAACCGGCACGTTTGCGGCCGCACATTGTGATTACGATATATTATTATTTACGATTCCGAGTAAAAAAATATTAAAAGTCATATAAAATAAACACGCCGGCGGTCTGTCTTCACACATTAGCGGGCGCGACGGACGGCCGTATACGGATGGCCATTATCCGTTGGCGTTTCGTATTTTCAATGGCCAACGATATTATACATGATCACGTACGAAAGTGTTACAATGACCGGGAATTTATTGGATAGGAGGAGTACCTATACATATTATTAACCGTGTAGTCATATATACAATACCTACCCATATTATGTATATTATATTGTATATATTGTACAAAATATATACGGCGCATATAAATTATAATATACACCTACCCGTTGAGTTGTGTGTTGGTTTATCTCGTGGTTCTCATCGGTGTACATATAATTACTATATATTTGTTTATATATATACACATAACGTTAGTACCTATACCTATATAGCTTGTTATAGCCCTACAGATATACACTACATCAGACTGAAATCGTATTTGTATAAAATAGCATAATAGTATAATATTAACTACTAATATTAGTATAAATAGTTCATGATACTCGATTGTAGATGCATTATTTATACACATATATACGTATGTCGTATATAATAAATATAAACTATACAACGTATTTTATATCTTTTGGTATTAATTATTGACGTTAACAATAGTAAAATAGTATGTTTTGATGTCGATATAAAACACATTTAATAATATTATACACATACAAAATATTGATCAATACTTGGATATTTATAAATCATTGTTTTATTCAAGTTAATAAATTCTAATGTATTATTAATCAATAAGACAATCATTATGAGTTTTATATTTGATTTAACTATAATATTTTAGAGATATACATTTTATAAAACTATCACATATCAATTATAACTTAATAGTTTGGCATTAAATGACTAAAAAAACCTATATTGTTTCTAGTATTTAATTTTATTTGGTTCAATCAAACTGATTTTAATAATATTTTGTTTTACATACTTATCTAATTTGTACTACATATGTTTAAAATTCAATTTATTTGTTTCTGGAACTGATTTCAAGTAATGTATTTAAATCATAAGTATTCTGATATTTGTATGACTTTAATTTCTGTTTATCTCATATTCTTGAATATAATAAATATAATACTCTTAAATATTCTATTTATGCTTTATCTTAAGTTGTGCTTAAGATAATATTGTCATAAATTTAAAATATATACACAATGATTGTTTTATAACCATGTGTCTATATGATTTATACATGCAAGTACCTATCTAATTTGTAATATATTATGGTTAAATTTGTTTTTCTAGAAGGATAAGTGTTAGTCTTTGTAAAATCTATTGTTTATATAATTCTGGGTATTTTTTTTTTTATGTGTGTTTTAATATTCAAGAATCCATTATTAATTATATTAGTATTGTACAACAACTAACTTACAAAATGATTAAATTTACTATGGTAACTGTAATACTACTGTTTGTTATTGTCAAGTACATATATTTTCACATAATATTGTATATTTCGAAATTAATAATCAAGATAGGTACACTTATAGGAAATTTGAATTAAAACATGAAACTATTTGTTATTGAATCGGTTTTCAAAAAAAACACTTGAATAGGTTGATAACGATCAACGATTGATCTGTAGACAGTCAATTAAGTGGCGCCGTAGAAGCGAAAACAAAAGAAATTGTAGAAAAATTGAGATAAGTGGCTATAGGTTATAGGTATTATGGGTATAAGAAATACATAACAAGTTGTTATTATTTTTTATTACTACATTCCTGAATAATATTGTTTTTCAATTATAATTTATAATTTATAATGCTGTTTTCTTGTATAGTCCTCTGAATAACGATATAACATAGTTTTAGGTTTTTTTTTTTAAATTGCATGAAATCTTATTTTCATTTTATTTTAAAGCCACGAGATAAATAAGACCTACATTTTTTAGAGTATACATATATAAATAATAATTTAAAACCATTATATTAATGAATATATACATAATTTAAGACTTGTCAACGTTATAAAAAGTCACGACTTTTGTTAAATTGAATTGAAATATTATATAGAGTTCATTATAAAAATCTTTTTTGTTATATTATATACGCAATACGTGTATGCATTATGAGTATACGATATACCAAATCTTGATTATTTTTTCTTTTTAAAGTTTAAAGCTGTAATGCCTGTAATTGTACATCTTCAATCTTCATGTATCTATATTCTATATATTATGCAGTATATGAAACTCATATTATAATGTATATAATACTATCGTAAAGATGAATTTTATTGATATATTACCTATATTTATGTGTAGAGCTCTAGCAATATAATTTAGTTATTAGTTAAATGTAGTACCTAACTATAACGGTTTTTCTTTCTCTCTACGCATATTATACTAACGACTTGATGAATGCTCTCATTTTTTGAAGCTGTTATATTCATACGCATTGGTACGTGAAGCCGGTGTGACGATTTAAAAAATAAAAATATGTATGTGGGCAGCAGGAAGTTGATGATTAAAATACGCAGCCATCAAGAGAATATTGTATTATATTATGGTATTATTGTTATTAAAACGAGCAAGATGACTGTGAAAAAGAGAAGAGGTGAACGCGTGCCCTCCGTCACACGTGGTGGATCATATTATTATAGCGTTTATTTCCACCACAACAAGCTACAGGTCTAGTGGCTTAAATGTCATAGGCATTATAGAAAATAAAAAAATGCACCTAGGTATTTAAAAAAAAAAATTACTTATAATATCTACTTGGAACACATACAGCCTATACATAAAAGTGATACGTATATATAACGTTTATCACTAATTTGGATCTCTGAAATTCATTGTTAAAAAATTGGTACTTTATGGGTGTACTCAATTAATAGCTGAATCAGATATAACTTTTTTTTAGAAGAGAGAGGAGGGTAGACAATATGCTACCATTATCACGCTTCTTTCACTAATAACATACATTGGTAATATAATTCTACGTATCGGTATTATTCGGTGTGAATATAATAACTCGTTTTATCCATACCCTTTAAAATCTAACTAACTTCCGGTAAATTTTTTTAAAAAATAACGCTAAACTTCTAAATAGTCTATTCACGCGATTGGAGGGTTGCACATTGCACAACATCCTGTCAAGGCGTATTAATCATACAACGGAATTCATTAAAAATTGTGTAAAATCGACGAACGGGTAGCGTAATACAATAATAGTATGAGAATGGAATGAAAAAAAAAATATATTAATAATACCCTCGGAGGGAAGGAAAATGAACGAAAGGCCTTTGTACAACACCAATTGCGCATACCTGCCGAATATATACATACACAACACGAGTATTATTATTATAACCGACAGGAAACGCGCTTATAGCGAGTGTACTATATACTTATATGGCGCTCGACCCTCTACAGTTCTCTTCTTACATCATTGTGCTGCAGTCTGCAATAACACAATTTACATACACTCTCGTATAGACTGTAGGGTGCAGATGCATAATATATTTGTTAAGACAATTGCGATGGTGTGTATACAAGAAAAAGGTAACAATATATTTTCGTATATCATAATTAATTTAGTAAGTAAGTTTATTATACTTCTATAAGTTATACTATTTAATTTTTTTTTAATAATAAAATATTACTATCGTTAAAAACGCCTATACCATTTTGAGGGCATAGACTTATATACGTACTGGGTAAAATAATATATTTCAACGCGGGTTGACTGTGGTCAGCCGTGATAACTGTGGTGCATTGCAGTCTGAAATATAATGTATTGTGTTTCGAGCACTTGAAAGTTACAACCACAGTACAGAAGGACAAACTTAAAATTGATTCCTGACTTAATTTCTTCCAACCAAACATCCATTGTAGCATTATACGTGCAATTCGACCTTTTACCAATAAGTACCTATACAACGTTATTCTAATATTATTTTAGTATTAGTACTAATCATGGGCTCAGTTTCAGTTTTTGAATTAGAGGGGCTTTACATATTTAAATGAAACAGCCTCGTGGGGGTCTCTGCCCCCTGTTCAAATACCTTTAAAAACGACTACCTACTACTTAATGTAATGAAAAAAATTATAAAAAAACTCTACTATCGAGGATCTACGATATTCTAGACACATTGAAATGTTATCAGTAATGTATTGTAATTACTAATTTGTAGTAATATTAATAAAACTATATTACCCTCTACGTGCAGGGTGGATTTGATATTTACTATGTTTAACACATGTGTGTAAATAATGAATCATTGTTTAAACTTTAGAAAATAATTTCTTCAAAGAACATTTACTGAATTTTGTCGATTAGATTACCACTAATCAAGGACTCAATTACGTTAATTAAAATAAAACATTTTGGAATGGCTAATTTTTATGTTGGACGGGTTAAGCTCCTCCAAGTCCCCCCAAGGTTAGGTTAAGTTAGGATGAGTGGTACAGGCTTCAGTACTATAATAGTGCATGAGGTCATTAAGATCCTACGACGAGTGCGCGTATACCAATATCAATAACTCACGTTCTGAAAATAAATTATACAATATCGTTGTGTTCGCATATTTAAGACCTACAAATCGGATGTTCGATAGTGCATGATAATTTATAATTTAAGAATAAGAGTGGTTCGGCGTGCCTCCCCGCATACATATACGTCCGTATAAATATTATTATTTTATATTTATGTTTTATATTGTTGTACTACTCAGTGCTCTCCTACAAAATAATATTATGTACAATGAGCATTCATATTATGTATAGGTACGTATATGGACGGATAAACGGATTGTGTATTTGTGCGTGCGATCAGCGTTTGTGTGCATAACTTCCGGCGGTCCAAACCGCGGATATCCGGGAACCCGAAGTGCCGACGTGCGACACGGCTGCGGTGTACATAATATACATATATAGTACAATGCACACACTCGCACGTATACAGTAGTGGCGACGGCAACTGCTGCAGTGGCGGCCGCGGCTGTAGCACGTGATACGCGTCTTCCTTTGTCGACGACGTCGACGACGCGACACCCGTTTCCGTTCGGCGTACGCGTGACGCATATCCAATACGCGACTCTATGTACAAGATTATTATATAATACATATACATATTTGTATGCACATATATATATATTATATATAAACCAACCCCGTATGCTATACAGCGCTGCACCACCACTGATACCGCGGTATATATAGTGGGTACCTGTGTGTATATATATATAATATATATTACATTATGTACTTCTCCTCCATATATGTTATAACGTCTTTGTGTCGTCCGCGCAGACAAACATAATCACGCGTGCGACATCGGACACTGTTCTTCCGCACGGATAATACGATATGTATACACATCGTACATAGTGCACAGTACTATTATAGTTTAATATAATATATACACATATTACGTAGGTACGCTCGCGCGTGTTATTATTATTGTCGACGACCGGTGCGGCGGCGGCGGCGGCGGCTGTATAATATTATATACGTATATTATCATTGCTGTGCATGTTAATGTATTATATATGTGCGTGTGTATGTACTTGTGTGTATTTATGTAGATAGAACGTTCCCGTGCGCACTCGCGTCGCCGTCGTGTCATTATACTGACGTGCAGCGTGCGTACATATTATTATTATATCCATCGTAATAAAAATAATATCGTTTTCTGCTCCGTGAAACCGTCATCGCGCACACACACAACAATAATATACATTATATTGTACATATATTATGCGACCCGCCGTCGTAGTGATGTAGGTTCTCGAGGTCGGATACTCGGATGTGTTCAGAAATAATATAAGTTCATATTTCTATTATATACCTATATGTATACATAATATGTAACATGTATACGACAAATGTACGAGGAGACATTATTTATGTAATATGTATTATATATTACATAAATTATAAAACATTATATTAGTATGTATTATTATAGTGGTATATGTATAGGAATAGATAGAGCCGTATAGGTACCTCATATTAATATGTAGTTAGTGGTTTATAATATATAGATATTATATTATAGTAGGTATACATAGGCTGCGTTGTTTTTCCACGTGATTAAATAATCCATTCCGTTTTAATCCTTCGTAAAATTCCTTCGTGTACACCATACATAAAGCGTCATCCGAGAAATGTAATTATAGGAAGTAGGAATTGAAAATCTGTCGAAGAGATAGGTACCTATATATACTTTATATTTATTATAATATAGGAACGCTGTCGCAAGAAACACATTATAATGTAACGAAATGAGAACTTTTAGGTATAGCGGCTGAACTGCTGAAAACAGAAATTCTTTGAAAAATCAGATAGGTAATACGCGTAGTTGGAAATGAGAAAATAACCAAATTACCAAACGCCTAAGGCTTAATCAAGTTGAACTACCGGTTAAACTGAACTACGATCTGAGCGTTAAATAATTGCATAATATATCTATTGGAATGTTAACAGCCATTTTTTTCTTTTTAATCATTTCTGTTTCGGAAAAATAATTTAAAAATACAATCGCATACGTAGAGAAACTTAACATTAACAGTTACTCATATATTCATCATACTCGTATACGAATACATACCAAGCATTTATTTCTATAACTCATGATATTATACTTGACGGCTTGACGGACAATTGCGTTTTATGGTCATTGTCATCATGTGACTGTCAGACAATGTACTTAATGTACTTTGTCTAATAAGTAATATCATATCAATACATGCAGTCATACAGACATAATATATTACGCAATAACATATAAGATATGCATTATACACTTAAATATATACGTAATAATACACATAAAAATATAATATACAATGTAGCCAATATAGGTACATATTTTTGACCCGCAATATTTAATATTACTTATAGATCCGGTTTTAATAATATTTTATTTTGTACAAATACAATGACTGAGAAGCTTGTATTTTTTTTAAAAAGTGATTTTGACAACGTAGAGAAATTATTTTTGCAAGTTAAATGAGAAGAATATTTTTTCACTCCATTTAGATAAAATAATTTTCTATTTTATTTTAGTTCTCAAATAATTTATGTTCGTTAAATATCATTAATTAGAGCGTAAAAATGAATAATTCAATACTGCCAATTTCCACACATATGTTTTATGTTCATCCAACCAGTTTAGTACCAATAAAAAGATACTCACAAGCATACAGCCATAGGTGCATAGCCAATCTAATTGTGTACAGTAATTATAGACAATATTAATATATTATACAAAATATTATAAAGTACAAACAAGACAACTAACTCATGAATAATTTTAAATCTTATTGTGATTTATTAGATCATACATTATAACTAGTTATAACTATTATAAATAGTAAGTATATAAAGTATAAGCTTAAAAGTCTCAAGTTACTTCGTGTTGTAATTATTTGTAAATAAAAAAAAAACTAATATTATTATTTGAAAAAAAAAACAAGAATTAATTAATATTCACAAATATCAATATCAGTATACTAGGTATAAGTTATAGATATAAGCTGTAAAAATGTTCTACATATATGACTAGCTGGTAAAATACATTCAATTAGATATTAAGAAATGATAATAAACATGTTATTTTGGTTCTTTTTAAATCAAAAATAATACAGAAATAATGGACGGGAAGTTATAGGAAGGTTTAAAAATATTCTTACTCCGATGAAGTGACTACTAACTACCTATATCATAGTTATACTCGAAGCGCTTATAAATGTATTTCATAATCATCGTTAATAATACTGTTATATACCTCCTGTTTACTTCATATTTCAATTTGTGAAATAAATTAATCAATAAAACAATTAAGCGGTCTTATTTTTAGAGATGTATAACTTAACTAAAAGCAAGGCGTATCTGATTCCCGAATAACAGTAGGCGTATCAAAGTTAGGTGGTTGAATTTCAACCACTCTGAGGCCTGAATATGCAATTTTCTTAAAAGAACTCTTTACAGGGTGATAACCATGCAATATTATATACTATATAGGTAATAAATATACTATATCATTATATAACATATTATAATGTCGATAAATATTTATAATAGTGTTTAATACCAAGAACGATTTTATAATATTATTTTTTACAAATATAATATTAATATGAGTTAAATGTTTAATCACAATGGTTATGAGTTTTAAAGATAATAAAATCTGAACATTCAATAAAATATTATCCAATTCGGTTATATAATATGCATTTATAGGTGAAGACGTGTAGTTGTTCATTTTAAATATAAAATATTTTAATTGCCAAAATAGAACTTTTATAAGGAACCAATAAAAATGTTTTATTTTTTATTACATGCAATGTATTTATATTTATTTATAACAAAATAAAATAAATTTTATTTAGACATAATTACTTAATTATATTATTTTTTTATTGTTATTTGAGTTATTATTAAATCGTTTTATAGACTGCTTAAATGCGAATCACACTCGTATAACCATAATATTATGTACCATTAATTGTTTTATCAACACTATAAATGAATATGAAAAGACACTCATAGCAACATAATATATTATGTTAATTTATGGGGTAGTTAAACAAATATATATTTATATATATAATGATGCTTCAAAAGTATTGTTATTTTCAATCATTTAATTATTTGAAAAATATTTGAATAAATTAAATTACATTGATTTTACATTTTACTTTATTACCTTGTATATTTTAATATGGTTTAATTTTCAGATATGATCTATTCATTGATTGTTTATTATTACGTCTTTTAGTCCCTATCAGACAAAATTTATCATCTCACATAGATATTTTATGAACTTATTATTTAGGCTTTTAATATCATCGCACATTACTTGCAGCTTACATAACATGATTGCCGCTTGAAGGCTGACGCGTGTATGTATGTAATAGCATTATCTAAAATAATGAATGCTTAATTCAACACACTCTGCTGTATTCGTACCTATATTGTAATAAAAAAAAATCATAAGGGATCATCCTACACGATATCCTCTGGACGATTATATAGAGTGTGAAAAAATATAACAATTAAAATAATCGAATCACGACTTTTGTTTTGCTCCTGCAACTATTATATACCTACCATGCAGTTTAATCGCCTCCAGATAAGCCTCAAAACGACGACAACAATAACAATACAAGTTATAACCATCATATACGTTGCTGCAACAGTACAGCAGCACTCAGGAGCAACAGCAGCCGTGTGACGAAGGGAAAAGAAAAACGTTCCGCCTATAATTTACACGCGGGACAGCAGGTGCCGGAATTTTTGTTTGTTTGTGTGGCCCACGTGCCAGATACAGATTAACGTGTAATAATAATAGACCGGTTTCGACCTCGCCGCCCTCGCCGCCGTCACCCCTTTTGCTAACCCCTGCACCGCCCCACTTATTCGTATAATATTATACACCTATATTTATTTTATAATATACGAACGACGGCGCGCGGTTTTGGTATATAGGTAGGTTTATAGTTTATACCCACTACGCGAAGGTATACATAAAATAGTAGTAGCCCCGGTAATAACCGTTGTCGGGGGGACCTATACGATTATAATAGTAATAATAACTGTAGCAGACCGCGGCCAGCAGCTATATCACCTGGACCTATCCTGGCTGTATAACCAAACCGCTCACCTCACTCGATCAGCCTCCCTCGCATAAACACCTGCCAGATTTTTGTATAAAATGTGATATAATATAATATAGGTATATAATGCCCGTATACAGATTATAACACGCGTATACGCACTATTATATTTTATACCTCGTATAGTACGTACTACGTATACACCTAAAGTATATATGTATGAGTATAATGTACTATAATATAAATTATGTATATATATAGTGTATATGTGTGTGTGTGTGTGTGTGTGTGTGTGTGTGTGTGTGTGTGTATGTGTGTAAAAGCACGGGCACCCGACTGGAATTCGCTTGAGCAGACGCCCGACGGTATCAATTATTATTACACACCCAGAGGTAATTACTACCTGGTCATATTATGTCGGAAGGGAGTTTTTTAAGGTCGATCGCGTACGTATAAGAAATTCGCTCGTTTATATTTTTATTTATCTTTATTTTTACGAATAATAAAATAAGTTATAATAATAGAATTATAACTGGTCGCACGCGAGAGACTATCGAGACAACCGAAAACATGTAAATTATATGTTATTAACGTTAAGTGTTAGAGTTAGAAATCTGAAATACCCGTATATCATAAAATACAACATATTATATTATATTATAGTCATGCATATACATCCAACATGGGACTAAATGGACCAAATGGACCAGGTGTGCAACTGGATAAGGAATTCTAACTATATGAATAATATAATTTAAATACATATAATTTAATATTATATAACTATATATAAATACGTAATTATTTCATATAAATGTGCAGTCTGGTATGATAATATTATGATGCGATTATCAGTGAAATATTAAAGGTATAATGCATTATTATAATAAGGATTAGATTTAAACGTTCTCACGTAGTTTTTATATTCAAAATAATCAGTCTTAAATATTTAGTTGTTGGATTATTCAATCAATATTTCAGTATTTTACAACATTCTATAAAATGAAAACTTTTTTACATATTTTAATATCACGAATTGATGAGCAACTCAAGCACAATATGAAACTACATAACTGCAAAATATTATTTACAAACGATTTCAAACACAAAATTAGTGGAATACAAACGCAATAATATGAGCATTAAATAATTTTTTTATTCAGAAATACAATAATAAAATTGTGATAACCCTATGCATTCATTGTTAACCTCGGAGAGAAAATAAACATAATATATATTATTTAATGAGTTATTATTGCTTAAGCTGTAGCAATAAAATATACTGTTCCTATATTCATATTTTAAAAGTTGATTCAAATTTTCAGTATAACACAAATATTTTTATTTTTTATAATTAATATAAATAAAAATGTATGGCCACTGAAATTTAGAAAGATCATTGTTTGTTTAATAGTATATTAGTTTAAGAATGTATTATTTTTAAAAGTATACTATAGTACTTATTAATTTATTTTAAAAAGAGGTAAAGTAGGTAACCGTTCTGCTATACCTACAGAAGGAGTTGAGTCTACCTCGCACCTCGTATTTGAAAATCATACAGAAAGTCACCGTAACGGACCCGTTAAATTTGAATCCAATGATAAATAATTGTATACTATGAAAAACAATTCTGAGCGAAGACGGTCTCCATTTTTGATACCAAAGGTTACCAAACAATTATTTTAATGAATGTTTGTATTTTTTTTTTTTCTCGGTTATTTTCAAAAATATTGATAATTTTAAATGTTGTCCTACCAAAAAGTACTAACTATATCCACATTTTTTAACAGAATTACTTCCATCAAAGTTTTCCATTAAAAAAAAAAAAAAAAATAATATATATATTTTATCACATTTTAACGTATCCGAAAAAACCACCATTAATTTGTTCATTGTTCACAATACATACTATAGTATGGACTAAATTATATTAGCTCGTGTCGAGTGTACATAGATTTGTAATGTACGTAATTTAGCTTTATTGTAGGCACTAGGCAATAGGCATTTATAATTTATTTATATACTTCATAGAGATGTATATGAAACGTTCAAACGTCAGCGCAAAAGGATTTAGTCATTTAGGACATATTATTACCATGATTCATAACGTCAAGTCGTCAACGATGGCATCCTACAAAATATGATTAGTGTGCTGTCGAGGGATTGTCTAGTGAGGGTAGGTCACAGTATATTATTATTATTCTCATTTTGGTTTGCGTACCAACTATATATAGTCAGTACAGCCTGCAAGCTTTAATAACTATTATTATTACTGTCTGTGATGACAATAGTTTATACCTATATAGGAATCCCACGGTTATACTACATAGATACATCATATCATCTATCGTACAACTTACAAAGCACACTATATTATATCGACTGGAAACCATGTTCCACAGAATATGATTATAATATCATACCCATTACAGAACAATTGTTCGGTATAATCAATTATAATAATCGATCATTGAGAGTAAATATTATATTATACTACACTATTAAATTATTTTAAATTATATGCTACCTTTACATGGAATATTATTGTATAATAATATTCATGTAAAAGAATCCGAAAATGTAAAGACACGCGCGCACTAACCGTTCTTCTAGGGCTATCGTTACAATGGGTTGCGTGTTCGCGTGCCCCCATTGATTTGTATTTCGTTCACTGCACACTACAGACAAACTGGTTTCACATTATATATAATATGTTTAATATTATATTTATGCATTGTGCTTATGATAACATCCAGACATCCAGTGGTCTATATTATGTTAATAATTACCGTCCAATGTGCTGTTTTTAATTTTTATGGTTGATTCAAAACATTTTTTTATGCGTTTCGTACACTAAAAATAATAAAAAATTAGATTGAATTTGAATATATATTTTTACCAATATAATATATTAATTATTATAATATGATAGGTGCTTACGGGCTATAACCCACTTATTAAGTTTAAGTCAAAAATTAGTTTTTGAATGATATACTACGTAACATTTTTTTCAAAATAACACCATTAGTCATAGATCTCTGGTATGATAATGTGGAAAGAAAAATATAAGTTACATGATTAAGAAGCCGCCACTTAGTGACATTTAACTTGGAATTAATAAGGGCAAAAGAATGGTAAAACAAAAGATCAAGCTCCTCTTTCTTTTGAGTCTGCAGAGATAATGTATAAGCCATTTAGGTTTTATGGTTTTCTAGTTTAGAAAACAGTGCCGAACTGTGCTGCTTCTTCATCGGTTGATTTAATGTCAGTGTCTTTGTGAAAATTTAAGTTAGAGAAAAGGATGAAGAGTTTGTTTTTTTGAAGAGTGTTATAATTCAGAATGCACTTAAATTTTGTTTAACTTTGATTTTTTAGGAAAAACATAATATTAGGTATGCATTAAATAATTGTTTTATATGTAGGTTTATTCTTTGTTTGGAATCCCTCTCCTCTTACACAGCCATTGGCTTTTGAGGAGATCCATCTTTGTAAATGTTGTTGATAGAATATTATAAATGTTATTATTACTATTACTATAACACAAACTAACAAGCTGTTTTTCGTGATATTTGCTCAAAATAATTTTTCGTATACAATGATTTATTAATGAAGTCATATACTTATACTTCCATTACTGCAATTATGTATTCAATGACGAGACAGGTACCTTTGATTCGTATACTATTCAACAGAGCTAGTTTCCCCGATTTTCATTTTTTTACCCAAGAACATTTTAACTTGTTAATATTATGAGTGTGTCATTAGTTTGACCCCATCCCTTATACGAAACTACAAAAGTAATATTTAAAATTAGTTACGGCTGTTACTCCTTAATTTGAACTATTAAATTAAACTCATGCATACTTATCAAGCAAAATGTATAGTTCAGGTAGGTACATCTAAATATTCACAAATATGACTATTCCTATAGTGAGCATGACTATATAATGTGAGAATGTATTTGGTATACCAATTTTATATGGGCTTGAGATAGATATGTCTATATCCTATAACATATTAATAATATATTTCATTTCGAGCATAAATTGATTATTTATGTCATATTGTTTAATATTTATAATATATATGCTATAGGCATTCTTGATTAGCTAATAACTAATAAGTCTTTCAGGAATTATTATTCTTCATCTGCATACAAAAATCAGTGAAATCCTTTTTATCGGTCACTGGTGGATCTACAGATATATTTAATCTTTCCTATTTGACAAGACTGCAAAAGCGTTTTGTTATACATTTGTATTTAATATAGTCAATATAATAAAGATATTTAATAGTGCCTCCTATGGTGATAAACGATAATGACAGATACAACTGTTAAATATCCGTTTAAAATTTTAAATATTAAAAATAGTTAACTAAATAGTTAAATAGTTATTAAAAACAATTAAATATTCACATAATTAGTGAAAAATATTTTAAACAAGCATTCTGCTGTAGTATCTTGGAAAATAATCATTTACACTTGCGTCATAACGTGACGGTATAATATTAAACAATAACAAAGAAATTAAAATCACAAATTAATTAAGGTATTTTTTTTTAACGTTTGCCATATTATTATATACAAGAGTACCTATTATAAGTTGTAATTTTAATTTTGAACAATTGACCAAATATTGTTATATTTGAAAATTTGGTGGATTATTTTTATGAAGTTAATTATCTGCAGTTTAAAAAAGAACTAAAAATAAGATACTTTTTGTATAAAGAGAGAAATCAAATAGATTCGATTGATTTTTCATAAAAATACATATTTGTTGGAAATATATATTATAGGCTATTTTCGATATTATAATTCAAATTGTTTGTAAAATAGGTAACCAAAGCATTATTACATATATTATTTACATCTATACCTATTATGTAATAAACCTTCATAAATAGTTAATACATACCAACACATATACCTTGTAAAAAAAAGTAATCACACATTTTGGATAAATATAACAATAAGACAGCTGGTTTTTATATAAATATAAACTGTTATATAATATAACATAAAAATATTTAATAAACTTTAAAAAAATAAGAGCATAAAAGTTTTAACCTTCACCCTCCCCCAATGTTTTTTTCTTTAGGTACCACTGTCATTTTATGGTATATGTGTCAGTGGTGATCCTACAACTAAATATTTATAAAATTAATTCTGTTTACAAACCAAAACGTAAAAATAAAAATTATAATACCAACAACAAAAGTCAAGAATTTGTCAATATTACAAACTACAAAATAATTTTTTTTTATACCTAGGTACCGATACGAAAAATATTAAACAACATAATATATTTTTTTATTTAAACTTTGTTTTACTTTTGCGGAGAAGCAGACATACTGGGCAATTTTAAAAATCCTGTAATAATTAGCCCAGTAAATCTTTAAAAATGTCATTGTCACCACCTCATAAACGATAGGTACCATTAATTGAATTATAAAGTATGTATTAATAAGTGGTGAATAATATTCAATCATCTAATTGTACGTTAGACATTTGTAAAATTTGAACCTGTACCTAACTCTACTTGTAGAGTTAAATAGTTTATGATAAATCCCAATAATTGATGCATAAAATATGTAGATAAGTACAAATAATATCAATTTAATATATAAATTAATTTTAACAGTAAAATATTCTCACAGTTGTTTTTAAAAGATATATTTTTGTAATATTCTATTTTTATCATAACTAACTACATTTCAGTCAGTCTTAAATCTTTATGAACAAATATAAAACTAAAAATAATTATACTTATACTATTAAGACATATTTTCTAGAGCTATATGTATACTATTTTTACATAAAAAATCAAGATATTTAAATCGCAAACATTTTTGACAATATTGTAATATTGTAAGAATTAAATAAAAATTGTTTCAAAATATAATCATGATAATATTTTGTAACTTATTCCATATAAATATACATTGAGAACCACGAATTGCAGCTCCTTGATCAAAACATTCTTTTTATCTCGTTATAAATGTAGAGCACATGTAGTAATACTTTGATAAGAATAAAAATTAGATTTCTTTTTATTACCTTTATTACTTATATAAGAAATAACCTTAGATAAAATTGTTCTAATTAGTTATAAGGGGAGTGAAACGAAACATCTTCCCCTGCTATAAACTATTTAGATGCTATAGGTTAATCTATAGATGGCAAAACTGCTTTTATATTATAATTGTATACAGGTTGGTTCTTTTAACAGAAAACAATCATTGTCATAATGACGTATTAACGTTTTTGATGGTATTTTTTAAGTTAGTCATTAAAACAAAAAATATTTTTGCAATTACTATATTTTTAACATCTTTTATTGTTATTATTATTTTTAAGTTTTTTTAATTTTTTGAATGACAACATAAATTTTGATGTTAACAAATTAAATTTTTAAAGAGTAGTTAATTAGTTATAATTGTATAAGTAGTCATTGGAGTTTACACAGTACCCGTACCCATAAAATGCTTGTCGACATTTTCATTCATCTAAACTTAAAATACTTAACAACAGTTATAGCTTACGGATATAACTATAATTAACTAATTAATTACTTTTTTATAACTATATTTGTATACATAAAAGTTGTCGAAAAAATGTTCTTCTTTAGAATATAAAATTATAAAAAACAGGCAAGTAGTGCCTAGTTGCGATATACTTGTCAAGTGTACCTCGTCATTGAGAAAATCACCCAATGGAAAATTGTTTAATTTGAATCCAATGATAAATCATGGCATATCTATGATAAATTATTATTCTGAGTGGGGACGGTCTGCCAGGTTATACATATTACTTAAGTAGTCTAAATTATTAAATTATTGCTATGATGCTATTATGGTAATTAATTTTACTATTCATAATATACCTATAGGTACCATACAAAATTAATTTTTGCCAAAAATATCGGACTTATTCCATTCTTAATTATTATTTTAGTATTATTTTAGTACCTTTAAAATTTAAATTATTTATATTAATATTGTTATTAACTTTTTAGTCAATACCGACACTTTAGCTAACGGTTCGAATGGATTATCATTGTGACATTGTGATATGAATGCCCCTTAAAAATAGTCTAAATATTTTGAAAATGTCATTATTCATAATAAAATATAATAATATCCACAAAATTTCAAGTCCCCCTAAATAATATTCCTGAATTACAAAAAAAAAAACTAAATAATATTATTTTTTATATAAATATTTAATTTCGTAAAATGTTTATAAAAAGTATACTTATATATATATATATTGTACCTAAAATAGAATGTAAAACATTTTGTCTACCTATATTTGAAGTTTCAGTTACTATTTTAAAACTAGATAATGATAATTGATAATTATAAAAATATTACAATTTAAGCTCTAATGGTGTTCAATAAATATTAATTGAATTTTAATAGATGATAAAGACCAGCAATAAAATAACATTAGGTACATTGTATTATTAAAAGGTCTTAATTATAACCGAATATGTGGATGTCGATGAGTTAATCAAATACAACTGAAGTCAATTAAAAATCAATGTATAAAATGAAAATGTTTGCTAATAATTACTTTGATACGACGCTTCTACAAAAAAAAAACCTGATTATATATAAATGTTAATTATTTAGAATTAAAGTAGTATTATTAGGCATCATCAAACAGACTTTCGTTTTTCAATACACATAAACGTCATAAAAGGGAAAAATAATATAATATGATTCATTGGAAAAATACGAGTTACGCCACATTGAGTATATCTGTGTGTATCATCTAAATAACCATGATTCACATGAGACATTCGGCGTTTCAATTAGACATTTCAATTGTAGACACAACGTTGAGTTGGAATGATTTTCATTGACTCATCGCAAGTATATTCATTCACATCCTGTACAAATACATAGAGCTATATATATTATACTCATTGTACGTCTGTGGAATGCAAATGACCTCCAGGTATAGTCTGATGTGTGACACTTTACTCTATATGACTATATGTGAATGTGAAATCTATTTTTCACTGGATAAAATAGTTCACTTATTTTAAGAAATTTTTAATAGTTAACATATTGAAGACTGCTAGAAATGTATCGAACTACTTTCATTTGTTTCATTGTTATACTTACTAATAATTTATGTACATTTATATATGTATATACATTGTATGAAATCTATAGTATAAAATTAAAATTGTAAAATTATTTTAAAATTAATCAATACTTCAAAAAAAGCATAGGTTGAGGGGGGCACTCTTATTAATTATTCATGTATTTTATCCATTAAATTTTTTTTTTTTTAATTCTATATGCACTCTTTAAGACTTATATGATTATTATGACACCTTGACCACAGCTATAACCCACTATGCTATACGCATGCGTATATTCAAATAAAAATAGACCACAGTTAATAACACTATTAGTTATATTATAGGTAATCTATAATAGATTTCAATATTTCTACTAATAGGGGCCTAACAAGGTCTCGGAAATTTTACTTAGAAATGTTCTTTACTTACTTGGGGCCTCAACGATCAAAAACAATTAATTAAATAAGTTTTAAAAATTATGGTTTTGATATGTTTGTTCGACACTCAAATGCCCGAAGGATGACACCTCAATAATTGCCCGACAATATATTTTACATATTTTTACTGAGCGTAATAAACTAATATACGATATTTTATTATTATTATTATTAATATTTATCAGTATACGAAATAATAATTCAAATAAACCAAGATCAGACAAATATTTTATATTTTATCGTGGATTTCGTTCTATGTGAAAATCTTTATGGGGAATCGCTCATAAGTCATAACATTAAACTGTAAGTAGTGTAACGTTTTTAATGTTATTAATTTTTGACACCTATTTATTTATAATAAAACTTTATGTCGTGGGACAAATGTGTTATTATTAATTGTGTAATTTTGAATGCAACATTAATTTGTCAATAACATAATCTAATATTTTATTGAAACTTTAAATAATTGTCGATATATTTTTGATATTTTCGGGCAAGTGCAGTGTCGGGCAAATGGTGTCGTGCAATTAATGTTGTCTTTTTTTCCAGATTGTTCAAACTTGGGTTAACTAATTCATATTGTATATACTCGTAGCTCCTGCGAGCCGTGATGTTAGAATCTCAAGGGGCTTCAGAATTCTTGTTTTTGAGAAATAAAATAATTATATAAATATAGGTTATGTTAGGTTATGTTATAAGAAATACCAAGGGGTGCACTTATACAGTATAAGTTATACTTTCAGAAAACTCTATCCTTACCATGCAGCTGCTACACATTTTTTGGTATAATTCCATATTATCACTCCTTGCATTAATAATTATATTATGTACTACTATGTCTAAGTTTATATACGAAATGTTGTTTACAAATGACAATTATACCACGTTGCAAGAAAATTGATTAATTTAATGGTTCAATAAAATTTAATGGACCAATTAAGTTCACTATTGATTCATTAAATGTTTAGCGGTCGTTCATGCAACCCAGCATAAGTTTGTTCTTTTATTGTTCTTTTTAATTCATGTGTAGGTACTAATGTACACAACTGATATTGTATAAGTAGATATATTGAATGTAATATATATTTAAATATAATTTTAATTGTTTTTACAAATTACAATAGTCAATAATATAAACTTGCATAATGATATAAAATGGCCAAGTCATTAGGGCAAAATAAAAATGTAATTAACAAAGTTCAATATTTAGTTCAAAAATCATCAACCATTTATTCAATTATTCAACTCTAGAATTTAATTAAGGATAAAAATTATTATTTTATTTATTATAGAAATATGGAAGAGCTTGTTTTTTAAATAAAATATATCAAAATATCTATTTTTACCTATACAATTTTAAATTAAATTTTATGTATCTTTGGATATAATATTATTATCGTATAAAAGTATGAAATATAATTATGTAGGTATGATGAAGTGCAATTAATTACAATTTCTTTTTGATGGTTTAAATATTTTTAGCGATTCGTTAGACATTGTGGTACCTATACATACAACATAATATGTTTCACATACATTTATATGTTAAAACAATTTCTAATTAGTGTACATTTTAAACAAAATAAAATTGATGTTTTTAGACGTTTTTATACATATCTAAACTATCATATTACAGAGTACAGACTACAGTAGGTAATTAAATTAAAGTTTACTGTGCTGTAAAAAAATAATGAACTAATTGGGTAGGTACTTACATAAAATGAAAAAACGTATTGTTCTCTATTCGTATTAATAAGTAATTAACTATAGAATCATAGTTACTATTAACTACTAACAATTAACTATTGTAAATACCCATAAGTTCTTCCATCCAAACTGTAGGTACCTATATAAATCTAATCGGCAAGAGGACATCATAGTGTTATTAGCATTTTACATTTAGAAAAATCCACTTTACTATAAGTTTTTACACTTTTTAGTATTATAGAGATTAGAGGTATAGAGTGAATTGATTTATTATTCAATTTAAATGCAAAAAATAAACAATATTTTCAATAACACTATCCAATCTAGATAGTATAGGTCCCCAAGTTTATTTATTTTATATTTTAATTTTGAAGCAGGTTATAATGTTATAAAGTTATATGAGCAAATTTATAAAATTAATAATTAATTAAAGGTACCTAATCTGTTCTTGTTCCAGATGATTTATTGTATAATACACAATATAGCGATATGTATAAATTAATTATTAATTAATTAACTTATTTATATCATAAGAGTAACGCAATAATGCAGTGGTTCTCAGCCTTTGTATATCCAAGTGGAAAGTGTCAAGTACCATCTTTAAGTTTTAAAAATGTTCACGTACCAACTTTAAAAGACAATTAAAAATTTTAATTTAAAAACATAGTTATAACTTATAAGTAAATTATAAATTTTTAATTTATACAGGAAATTATGAACTAAATAATTATTATATTTGTTATTTTATTATTTACTTTTTGTTTTAAAACAATTTTATTTATGTATGTTTTGGTACCCTTCTATGAATTTTTCGCGTACCTACCTACCTGCTATACCATCGTTTGAGATCGCTTCGACATTGCATATATAAAATATAAATATGGTAATGTTGTTGTATATTTAACTAAGCATTGTTATCAGTTTGAGAAACCGGATAAATTCATATCGTAATTTTTAGGAGTAGGAACATGGGAAGTTATGAAAAATTCACAATAGACATATTGTGATGATAATATTATTATTACTTTAACTTATAGTTATAGGAACAGTGTTATCATCGACGTGCCATCAGCACGAGCCGCTAGTTTCGCTACGATCGCTATATACCAAGTTTATACAGCCAGCGTCGTGGTTAATGAGTGGGGAGCAGATACGGTGTCAAAGTGGTTTAGGGTTGGTGAAAAGGCGGACCGATTATTTCCCGACGTCGGCCCCTTCAGTCTGTCCAGTTGTCGCGGCGGTAGTTCAGTGTACACTGCGTAGTTGTCGACTTGCTACGTTTTCGTCGCAGCGATCAATTTTTTCGGGTTTTTATCTTGTAATTTTTGTAATTTTTGTTTTATTGTTGTACGTGATTTATTTTCTTCATACATTTGGTTTTGTAATGCATAATTTTAAAAACACGTCTTATTCCGCAATAATGATTCCAGTAACCATGATGTGTTCTATTGTTTGCGACGTGTGTCTCTATAATGAGGGTAAGTTTGAAAAATTTTAACTTTTAAATTTGTTTATTTAAGTAAGTTTTGTCTTATATAGTTATATGTACCTATAAAATCTTCAAATAGGTATACATGGTATAATTTACATTAAACTCAACAAATCTCAAGTCCAAACATTTTAGTTAAAATGTATTTGTTAATAGAATATGGGTTTTATGTTTTCTTTATAATAATGAGAACTATTTATGGTCATATAAAAAGTTTTTTTTATTGATCTCATACAAACTTCCATTACAAAGGTCAAACAAAAAAAAGTATTATTATAAACAAATACAGACCAAAATAAATTATCTATAGAGTAAATTATCAATTATTGAAAATCACTGAAGGTAGAGCAATATTTTTTATTCTTTCTTTCATTTCTTTTACATTAAAATTAATACATTTTAATCTTATTAACAAGTATTATTTATTTAATAGGTACATTTTTTCAATTAAGAAATTAAAACAGATTTGTTAACATACTGATTTATTGAGTATAGGTGTTCGTGTTCGAATTCCTATATAGTATTTTTAGTTGTGATATCTAGATTACAGTAAATTGACTAATAAAATGTTTGACTGGACTTTCGTACAGCGAAAACACGAGTCAGTTGATAAGCACAATGAAATATAATTATTTTAATTTAGCCTGTTAAGGGTTATTTATACTTAGTACATTTTCATTTTGATATAGTAAGATACCTGTACAGTGTACACTGTATAGTATATCCCACATCTATAGTTAAATTTAACAACAATTAAGATTAGACTTTAGACGATTAGATAATAAAGAAAATATCATACAAAATATTGGATGATAACCAATATTGTTACCTATCAACATCAACATGCAGTGATTTATTCTGGATTTATGTGTACACTAGCTTTTTACCAACAATATAATATTAAATTAGATATGTTTAATATCAATAAATACTACGTGTTATAGGTAAAGTGCCTACAGAATACAGATACCTAAAAATTTACTTACTGCTTAATTCATTTGAAATATTTTATATTATTTCTTTATATATTTGTTCTTTCCATGGATTAAATAATTATTATCTATTAGGTAGTATTTTAACAAATATTTTTTTAATGCATCGTACGTGCAATTTTTTTTAAATTTAAAAGTAGACCCTTAATCGAATTAGTTTTTGCTGGGAAAGATCATTGAATGAATGGTACATTATACTCCCTACAAAAGTGTTAGCTGAAAAAAGATTGAATAATATATGTGGCTTATCAATTTGACATAAATCAACCTAAAATATAGGGTAAAATAGCTTCACTGGAGTCCTTTATTAATTGTGGTTAATTTTCAATTATGTAATTGCTTTCATAACGAATAGTGTGAGGTGCTATTCATAAGAAAATTGTTCAATTGGAAATCGACAGGTACAAGTAATACAACGATTTTTGTATAATATAAGAGGTATTATAATAATATAGGGCATACACCTTAATAATTTATACTACCTATGCCGAGTTTATGGATAAAATGTTGTTTTCTTAAATATTCAACTAAATCGTTATTGACACGCAACTACTTAACAAAACACTAGAATATAAATATGTAGCTTTACAAATCAATACCTATGCATTTAACAAATTGTATATAAAACATTTTTAAATGATTTGTAATGAGATAAAATCGACAAAAAAATCCAATGTATAAATACTAATTTGTAATTTCATGGATTAATGATTATTGGTTATACATAATATTAGTGAAAATATATAATATTATGATCTATATATTATGTAATAGATATCATCAACCATAATTTTAATTTTCACAGACACAAAATTGTATATTGACGATTTTGATTGATGTATATTGTAGCCTGTAATTGTATTACTGTAAACTATAAATATAATATAAGTCTTAATAAAATATGTAGGTACTGCCATACAGAATATTACGTTAGAAGATTAAAAAATAAATTTTTTTATATTTAACCAATTAAATGTTGTAAATTTTAATTTCATAAAATAAACGACAACGATTTCAGTGACATGAATATTATGCTTCATATATGATATATTGTACCATTATGATATAGATGTTCATAATTTTGTCAAAGACCTTAATTGCTCGGTACCTACTTACAATACCGGATACCTATTTCATAATTCTATGAACATGTAATAGGTATGAATTCATTAAATACGGGCACTAAGAAAAAAATTAAAAACCAAAAAATGTTAATCGATTTAGAAGGTGAATGAAGACATCAGTTACCCAATTGACGTTTTCGATACCCAGCTATTATCAAGTAACCAAAGGGGTCTCAACGAGATGATCGATTACTTCGGTCTGTGTGTAGTTTTTGAGAGCTTCTGCATCCCACGTACAGAGTATACGTTTATTGGCTTGGTCGGTGGTCTAAGATGGGTTGGAATAAAAAAAAATTGGTTTTTCTCTTATACGCTTTCAATAAAATTAATAAACCAAAATAAACCATTATGTTGCTGCTAAGAGTTTTTGTGAACACGATAACAATTTAATTAATATTGTTAAGTTAAGCGACATAAGTACATAACTAATATTATATCTATAGTACTATAGTACTATATATAAAAAAACTTTTACTAGTTGTTGAAGTTTAACATTACTTCCATTTCGATATTAATCATAACAATTTAGTAAATATTTTCAGCTTAACTGATTTAAATTTTTAACAGATTTAACGTTTGACATTTATTATAACCAAATGTTTAATATTGTACACCCATACATTGTATTATTGAAATATTAGTCACTACAGAATTACAGTAATAACGTATAACTTCTACCTAATAGAGCGTATAATATTACGCATATGATATACGATGTCGATGTGTATTGCGTAAGAGTATCGGTACCTACATACGGATCCGGATTTCGATCATTTTATTATTTGTGTTGTGCAAAATCTTATCATCGATGAGTTGCGAGCGGTAGACCGGAATAGCGGTGGCGAGACGTGCCGCCGCCGCGGCCGGTCGCGGTGGCTAGCCGTGCGGTCAAACGATGAGTAATACACGGCGCGCGCGTATCTCGCGGGAGGAGTACACAACATAATAATACTCTACACACACACGACACACAGCACATATAATATATATATTGTATATATATATATACATATTATAATGTAGTAACGTATTTATACATATAATATATATATTATATATAAGACGTCCCCAGACAGATCTCTGCCGCGGTGCGGAGGAGAACCGTGAGAAATACGCCTTCGCATACGGGGCGGGCGCGATAGACGCACGCGAATCAAACCGTGTTTATAGCTAGATACTTAATAAAATCGGCGGCGAGCGCCTTGTCTCGTGTTGTGTATGTGCTGGCGGTGGTGGGCAGCTATACGTCGACGACGTAGGACGGTCGTTTCAGAGGTGCATATGTGTATAATATATAATAATAATATAATATCCGTCTGCGCGCCGCGTGGGCGTCATCGTCGTCGTCGTCACACAGAGATGAGATAGGTGCAGCGTGCACCGTCCCTGCAGTGCGCGCATAAGTGTATGTGTGTATGTGTGTGTGTGTGTGTGTATGTGTGTGTGTGTGTGTGTGTGTGTGTGCGAGTACGACTCGCGCGAGCTAAGCGTTAAGCGCTCGCCTCCCGCAGCGGGGCTATATTATATATTATAGAGCCGTCCGTAATAAAATACATAGGTACCTAATATATATCGGGGCAGAAATAATAACGGCGACAACAATAAGATACAGAGAGAGAGAGGAGTGAGTACAGATATATTATATGACACAACACCGGGGTGTGTGTGCGTGTGTATAATGAAGTTATGTAAAAAAAAAAATAATAAAAAAAAATAAATAAAAAATGATATATTATGTATACCTCTATAATATTGTACATTTAATATATATATATATATGTATACGACGATGATATTGTGTACAATATGTTGATAAATAACGCGTGTGGGGAAGCGCCACGCGGACACGGTGCCACACACGGAGAGCGGTCTCACGGCGTCGGCGGTGGCGCTACGGGACTCGCGCGCCCGCAGTGGACGTCGGACGTTCGCCCGGGCGGAAGCTGCTCGATATAATATTATTATTACTGTAGATTGGTACATATATATTATTATGGTCTTATATCATGGTAGGTATTGTGATGCGTAGTACAATACTCTGCGATAGATACATTGTGTACAATAGTATTGCATGCCGGGGACGATTATGCGGCAGCCTCGTGCGTATTTAGACACCGTAACTGAATTCGGCAACAGTAAGAACTACTTGTTTAATTCCACTACCTAAAAAACATAACCAAGTTCTTATCACCCTCGTATTATACATATTGTAACATAAATAGTTATTCCACTTATAAAACAATTTACAAAATTACCGTATAACTAAAATGATTCAATAATTTTTTTTAATCATTTAATTTAAACAAAATCATACTAGAATAATTTTTTGTAGTTACCAAAATGTGGCCTGATTAAGTTACGGTAAGAAAATAGTATGATCTCGGTGTAAACGTACATATAATAGAAATTAAAAAATGTAATTGTTAAATATGTTAAATATGTATTTAACATATTTTATTATATACGTATGCCGTATGCGAGCCAGTTGGCCAGACCCGTTTCGTCTCACGTGTCGTGTGCTCTTCGACCGTTGAAAAATACAAAACAAAAAGAAAGAAAAAATCAATAATAAAACGACGCGCGACCTTGTCGTTTTGATTTGCCGCCGCCGCCACCACTACCATACTGCACCCGACACCACCGATAAATCCGATAGAAGACTCGCCAAGTCGTATTATTCACTCCTATATACACTGTGTGTGTTTATTTATCCGTTGCATATATGATATATATCATATACGTAACATCTTATTAGATTCCCAACCTATGAAAGCAATGTATTGACTGTAGTCAGTAACACCTGCATAATAATATATTTTACTATACAATTCCGCTTGCGCATTGTGCTGCATTCTATCTATATATACTATATTCAAATTCACTGGATTATAAAAAAAAAACTATCGTATTTTTAAACTTTTAGACTTTGAATAACGAAAAACATTTCTCTAGTCAAACCATTCGATTATTTCGAATGCAAGACACCGTTAACGATTCGAAATATGTCATTAAATGTTACATTTTCCTGTTTGGCTATTTCCGTACTAGACACTCATTGCTCATCGTCTAATCTTCAACTCCAAAAATAACCCAAATTTGTCGTGGACATCATAAAATAGATTCTAATTTTTGTCAAATTTGTTTTTGAAAAAACCATCTTTCCCCCTTTTGCACTACCTACTCCCTAATATATATTACATTACTGACATACATATATTATATAATAGACCGAGCGACCCATTTAAAGTAAGTCACCAATTATTTAAAAAACTATTATAATTTGTTGTCATTTTTATTTTATTTTTTACCTTCTTTTAATAAGAATATATATTTTTTAATTCCTTATTTAAAAGCATAATATTTCTTGTTATGTACAATTTATGTTTTTTGACTTATAAAATTATAAACTTCATACCCGAAATCTTAACTAAATACGATTCACCAAATAATATTCAGTTTCCGAATACAAATTTAAAAATGCATTTTATTCTTAAAAAATAATAAAAATATTAAAAATGTTTTTTTTAGCAATTTAAAATGACGTAAAAACAATATTTTCAAAAACATGAGTAATTTTAAAAATAATAAGTGTCTTCCGTTAAATGGATCAACTCGTATAGTCGCATGACACATGTAAAATACAAAATATGTTTAGGTGTTTCACTGTTGCTGTTTATGCGTTCATATTAGAATATGGCTTTATTATAATATTCAGAATTTCAGTCATTCTTGTATACTGGGTGTAACAAATTGTCAAATTGAAGTCGACGGGAAAATACTCTGATTAACGTACCTATACGCACAAGAAGGGTTACGTCATTAGCCTATCTAGTCGTAATCGTTCAAGTGAATAATAAGAATAATGAGAACGATGAAAAAATATGTTGTTCACCATAGAGACTTTTTAGCGTTCTTAACTAGAGGATGTACCCATGACCGTCCGTGACACCGACAAGCCTGTGATGAGAGAGTGTATTCGGTATTACACAATTCGCCGTAAACAGTAATTAGAAATTTTGTTTTTTAACCGATGATAATTCGTGAGTTTTTCCCATAGGAGCATTTTGGTTTTTTCAAGCATATTGCCAATCAAGCGCAGCGAACTCTAATTAAAAAATATTTTGGTTAATATAAATACAAAGGCGAAACTTATGAATTACCTACGCTACGACTATATATACTATATATACGATGAATCGAGCGTAAAATTAAACTACTCAAACTCTATTTCTATAATGTATATCTACTTGAATTGAGTATTAAAATAAAAAAATTGTATTATTTAAAGACTAGGTAGATATTTAAATAAACGGTATAAATGTTTTGAATAACGGTACTGTTTGTTTGTAAATCGATATCGACAACTAAATGAGTGTGATTTAATTATAAGGTTAAAAGGTTTTATATAGATGTCTTTATTTAACAACAAATAATTAACTTCGGTCCACGAGAACATAAAAAATTACCACGCCGGAGTTATTAATGCATACTTGAGGAGTGGCGGCAATTGAAGGCGCTCCTTATTAATAAGAATTTATGAAATTACGATCTCCGGTTCTCACAAGGCATAAACTTATTATAGTTTTATAGTACCTATATCTATGACAATATTTATGTATTACTTTTTCCATTTCAAACGTCACTTCATCGACGAGTGTTTAAAATTTAATACACTTATTATTTATTAGTTAATATTTATTACCTATACTTATTACTATTACTATAATAGTATACTAGAACACTCTTGTCCAAGGCTTAAAGTGGCAACAAATATAATATCAAGAAGGAGGACTACGGCCTCTATATATTGTAATGCTTACAAGTTATAAGTAAATATTTCAAAAATATGCTGTTTTTGGAAAATCATAGGTAAAAATAATTAGTTCTATAGAAATCTGTTCATTTTGGTCATCATTGATCTGCGTAGTCTATTTGACAAAAAAATCGAAAACCACTGTTCTTGTCGCATAATCCTGCACAATATTTTAAGTAATACTATTGAACTATTCTGTACCAAACTAAATATTTTTCTCGATGAAACAATATACATTTTCGAAAATAAATAAATATTTTCAATACCTAAAGACAATTATTTGAAAGCAGATTTGATTACTCCAGAGTACTTCTTTAAGTAAATGTTACAGTCTAAACACTCTAAACTAAACTCTTAAGGGCCTTTTGAATTGGTTGTAGATGACGTGCTGAGTCTTTCCACATTTTAATAGCCCAATTCTTGTTAAATAACACAAGTGTAAGTTTTACTTACACTTTACTGTTTTACACGTGTAGCGACTGCACTGGTGCCTTGTTGTGATATTTGTAATATGCAAGTACTACATACTATTTAGGTAAAAAAAATATTAATATTATTAAAAGCTTGTAGAGCTTTATAATATATGTCTTAATGGGGTTTAATTGTGAACTGTTGTTTATTTTACGTTGGTTATATTTTTCCAGCTATTCGTTTATAGTTCTTTGCGTTCTCTCTCCGCATTCCTAAACTACATATTATTATATTCTTAATCGAACCGACAACGGAAATATTTCCATAACTTGGTCGTAATTCATCCAGGGAATCTTGAGAATAATAAGTGTTCCATAAAATACACACACGCACACGAAAATTTTTGTATTTTTCTCTCTTTTGGCAAGATGGCCCTCATTTCATATGCGACTCGTAGCCTGGACAATCGTGCCGAAACGATTTTGTCCTTTCCCTCTTCAGCTCTACTGTTCAGTTCGAAGCACTACTGTGAATTCTAAATAAAAAAAAAACTGGCGCCGGGAACATAGCCAGCTTATACTTGTATGTATGTTAAAAGGCATTTTGAATAATATTAATAAAAATAAAAATACAATGCTCTATATTATTATAGTACCATATCAACGAATTATCCCATTACATAAAAGTTGTTTGTCTATCGCAAAGAAATTAAAAAACATATACTATACAGACATATAGTTAAAACCGTATAAATCACTGTGTATGTAAGAAAAATGAACATTATCTTATATTGAATGTCAATTGTAAATTATTAATGTGTAAAATATTAAAGTAGATTATTCATAAGTGATTATAACTTATAGGATGGAAAATGGAAATAATTTCGTTCTAAATGTTTCAATCAAATATATTTAATTAGGTACCTATTAATTTTTATGCTTGAAATTAAATCTTTTAATGTAGTAATTATATACTAATATTAATCATTATTGATATATTATGTTATAATTTTTAGTCATCGATGTATTTTATTCGTTGCACTTTTTTTCTGCACTTATAAATGAATAATTTAATCTAACGAAAAATGATTAATTACGCATTTAAGAACTCTTGATAAAGTTGAAAAATAACAAGGATATTAGTTTGGCTATAGATAGTAAGAACTAATAAAAGACAAATAAAACCTTTTTTTTTGGAACATATTTTAACCACAAGGTGACCGAAGAATTCAAATTATACATAAAACTGTAAATTTTCTAACATGAAATAATAATATACCTTGTACAGTAATACAGTACCTAATACATATTATATTACAATATTTCATTAGATACAATACAATAATATCACTAAGTGTATTAGGTACCTATGTGGGTCCTATATGTACTCACGAAATTATGTTTGTAATACACTGAACGATACAAATTAATTTTAAAACGTATTGTTTTACACAGAACAGCAGATGTACTCATTAAAATATTTGTTCTAGATGTCCGGAAAAAGGAGGCGGAGTTTTAAATGTGCCATTCATCACAGGGACAAAGAAGTTAACAGCGAAAACGATTTTCATATTATATTCCAAGAACCAACGTTACGCCAAAAGTAAGCTCACACATTTACCTAACTACCTGTGTGTAAAATTATTATTAGTTATTAGGCATTTCAGTTATGTAATACCTGATATTTTTTCTACCTTCTGCAAATTGTTTAAATTTAGTATTAAAAAAAATATATACATATATCTGTCTATCTATCTATATCTGTACATATATATTAATTGCTCTTGTCTGATAATTTGCATAATCCATCTTGTATTTATATGCATTCATTTAACAGCATTATATTGAAGAAATAATAAAATGTATAATAAGCTCACTTTGAATAAATCTACTATAAAATAATTTTGCTTACTTGGTTGTCGTTATCGCTGATATTTTTATATTGTTGGTAATTTATAATACCATATTATCAGATAAATGTGTTTTACTTTTAATATAATTATTAATTAGCAAAATCACTTGTATATTCTCAGGAAAATTGATCATCCAAGTTAACGATTTACGATGGTTCATATTTTGCTATTATAATTAAACACGAACACACTATTAACAGTCGACCTTAAAACGCAACCGCCGTAAATTAAATAAATTTCTAATCCAAAGTTTACTAGATCATGATAAACTGTCGACTATTTAATTGAATTATTTTCTGTAACTAATTTGTTTCCATTCTTCAAAATCTATGTCACATCGATGACTTTTGCGTTATCATTTATGTAATGATTATCATTTCTGTCTGTCTTTTGTATTTTTTGTTCATATTATACTACAATAGTATATGTTCTAAGTTTGCATTCGTCTACATTTATTAATGTTATATTTATTTTTATAGAATGGTACGTCTTGTGGCAGAGGAGTTCTTGACGGACGAAAGAGATCGGAAATATTATGCAGACAACTATCGCTGTTGCCCGCCGCCACTCTTTATACTACTCATTACAATTTTTGAGGTAAGTTTAAAATGAAATCTGTTTGCTATAAATTCTGCTAATATCCTTTATTATTAATACTTCAATACTTATATTGTATTGTATGTACAGTAACATAACCAGGAATTAGTCAATGTTGTGGTTGTGTGGGAGGGGTTTGGGGGTTAAATAAATCTGGCGTGAAAGCACAAATACTGCAGAAACCCGTGTTTATAGTGTAATTAAATAAAACAATAATATTATGTAGGTACTATAGGTATTTAAGATTCTACAAAAGTAGATAAAAAAGGGATGGGCCTCTATGCACACAAAATGCATTTACAGTTGGGTAAAATTGAATTACATATAAGTCGATTTATTTAAAATATTTCAGAACTATAATATATTTTGTATGTATTGATAATATTGTCGAACTGTCATAGTTGCCGACTAAAAGCTAATTAATAAAAAAAAAATATTGTATATATAGAGATATACTAGTTGATCATTACCTAGGTATGCACATAAACAATGAACTATTTATTTTAATACTTAGAAAAGTATTAGACTATTAGAGTATTTTTTTATTACAACCGAAATATTAATGTTCTATAAAGCAAGTACTTTTTTTATAATATTTGCAGAAGTAGTTTTTTTTGAAGACTTTAGTAAAACAAATTGCGCGTCATTAAAAATAGTATACTAATAAATAACCATCATTAATGATTTCCGATGTTTACCTAATACCTATGTGTACTAGACACCATGTGGCACGTGGCCTGTGTAGAGAGCAGAAGTAAAGAAGGAAAAAGAAATTGTAACAGATGTCAAACGCGAGTTAAATTATACCCTTGGGGTAAACGAGACCCAGGCTATTTCCTATTTTCAGAAAACCATTTACTGTTTACAGCTGTCTACCTTTCTAAAAAGGCATAATCCCCACCGGATTTTTCGAGTGATTAATTCCTTTATTATTTCCATATATTATGCAGCTTGCAATATCTTCTACATATATATTCCGAATTTCATGCAAAATAATGCAACGCCACATACATTATTTTATGCTGGTTGTATTCATGTAGAAAGAAAACTTGACGAACAAAATGTGAGTTATTGATATTATTATGATTAGTTATTTTGTGGAACTAGAAACACAAACTTAGAAACTTGTCAGTCCAAAACGTTGATGAGAATTATTTGATTAGTTCTATCGTTGCTTTATATTATTATATAATACGTAGGTATATAAAAATATGCATCACGGAAATGGATGATAATAGACTTTAAATTTAACCGTTACAGTTTATTTAACTGTAAATTATAATTACATATACTGCAGATATAAATTTAGTTTAAATAGTCAAAATGAAATAGCATAATTATGTACCATGTCTTAACTTATAACAATAACTAATATTTAATATTACTAGAATATGTAGTTCCTCCGAATAATGTGCAATTTACAATAACATCAAACTCTAAATGGATATTAGGTAGGTAATAGGTATACTCTATATAGTAAAGAATAAATGTAATAAATATAGTAGTAATATTTCATACTATTATTTATAAAAATAATAAAACGTATAAATAAAATTATAAAATTATTTACGTTATTTGGTAAATATTTCCTTCTAAAATACACACAATGTAACATGTATAATAACAGTTCTATAATATATAAAATCCTTATTCCGTAGTATGAATATATATACTGTCTATTTTTGTGTGTCGTAAAAGTACTATAATACACCCACAAGAAACGTAATGCCGGAAATCGAAACGTCTGTAAATCAAAAGGGACACGTGCTCTTATTCAGTCTGGGATTTGTCCCAAAAAAAAACTTTATTTATATTATATATGTTACATATGCAGTTCGTTTTAAAATAACACTATGTTTGAATACAATAGAATATCTAAAAATGATTTCATTTCTGGATTTAATTTTGTATTCAAATTATATTACAGTAGGGTATCCATAGGTATCCTAGATATAATATTGCATTTACCTGATGCATTTTGATTTATAGATACACTTTAAAGTACCTATATCTACCTAATTTAACACCGTAAATTATTTGTAATTAAATATTACCGAATAATAATAACATAAAATACTAACAAATCTATGTGTTCTTCAATTTTGCCATATAACATGGCAACTTACAATTTACACATTCACGATTCATGCTAAACCACGATGGACGAAATAAAAAATATATACATATACAAGTACCTACTACAAATTTCAATGCCTTCAGAAACTTGGCACATTAAAAACGCTTAGGGTTAACATTATCTTACTTCCTCATGAACTCCGTTTCCCGTTTATTTATAATAGAAAGAATTAAGTTTAAATATACATTTTTAAATATGTTATTTATATGACTGAAGATAAAAAGTTATAAAATGTATTACGCTTAACAATTAAAACGTAATTTTTACAATTGTGACAGGACTAAAATTTTTAAATTATTTTATCATTATTATCAAACATTATTTTAGGGTAATAGTTAAAAAAAACACCAACTAAAAAAAACATGGAAAAACAGAACAGAAAAAAAACAATTAAAAAAAATATTTATTGATTATGAAAACTTAATAAATACGTAAATTTTCTATTAGTGTGTACACTGTACAGAGGTGACATACTAGTTACTATGCACAAATTATTTAAAAATTTTAAATATACTAATCAAAAAAAATATTGCAATTATTATATTATAGGTATAAAGATGAAGAATGAAAGATATACTATTATTTATTTAAATTTCTTCATATCATTTTATAAAATAAAATCAACAAGAGTTTTCAAAAGAAATATATTTAAAAAAATATATTTCAATATTTTTAAATATTAAATTAAATATACATTTTTCTTAATGGGATTGGGGATACGGACCGATATTAAGGCCATGTAAATAGGTGCGCCGTAAGTGATCACTTTACACACTAATTACAAATTTATGTATTTTTTTAAATTTCATAATCAATTAATATATTTTAAATTTTTAAAAATTGTTCTTTTTTCCTTGATCTTTTTTTCCAGAATTCATATTTTAAAGCAGGGACTAATCAAACAATTATCTATTATTACATAAGCAAAGGTTAACTAAAATAAAATGCTGGAGGGAGGGGGCCTGTGTTCTATGGTCTCAAAAAAAAATCAAGTAAACAATATAATTATAAACTAAACAAAAGTTTTCCAATAAGCCTTTAAAATTGTTAAATCAGGGGGGGGGGTGTTGAACCCGGAAACCTTACCTGATGAACAAATGCTTATGTAGGAGATGTCGTTAGTATCTAGACTCATTGGATTAAAATAAATAAATTGAATTCTTTGGAATACTGCAGTTTACTAACTTAATATCATTAAAATATAAAAGTACCCATAAATTAGGCTTAAAATTTAACAATTAGTTGCAGGTAGCAAACTTACACAAAATTAGAAATATGTATTTATAACCATGTTGAAGTTCATTATTGTAAGTGAAATTATAAATATTAAAAATATTGAATAACCTGATTTAGGATTTGGTTCTTACATACAGCCTGCATGAGGTATGACCTATAACATAATATTATATATGTCAATCAATTATATTTTTTAATTTATATTCAAAGATGGTATTTTGTTTATCATAAATATTGTTATAATATTTGTGTACGTAAATATAAAACAATATTGTGAGAGTAGCCAGTAGGTAATATTAAATTTTTAAATGTAATAGAGGATGAATAATGACATAATTTTCCACTGTTTGCATTGAATAAATTAAGGTTAAAATAATATGAAAAAAAAACATTCAAATAAAAAAATGAATTAGATCAAATTAAATTAGATTCCTTTAAATTTAAAGGAAATAATTATGTAAGTAATATAGTGGAAATATAAATTTAATTAAAAATTATCATTTATTTTGTAAATTTCATTTATTATTATTTTTTTTTTATTGAAGACAGAAAAATAGATTTATTTATAATTTTATAATTGAATCATAGAAACCACGGATAACATTTATCTATAAAATAAAATATTAATTTATAATAGATAATTACATAACGTTTTATTTTGTAAGTTGATAACAGCATTTTTTAAGTTTAAAGGTTTAGGTCGGTTTTGAAGGTCAAAATATTAGTGTCTATAATAATTTAGTAATAAATAATTTTCAAATAACTAATAAACAAATCAGTGGCCGAAAGTAGTGGATTTAGGTTCAGACTCCCTACATGGTAAAAAAATATTAATTAAAAATTGTTTTATTTTATTAACCTAGGTAGTAAATAATAATTAGTTTGTATTATTTATAATAATTTGCATTATAATGTTTAAATGCCTATTAATAATAAGAAAAAATGTAATGGACATAAATTACTTGAAAATGTTAGTATCCCAAACGCCTAAAAAAAATCCTGATTAACTTACTAGTACAAGCAACGTGTATTGTTTTCGATATACTTATTGTATAATATTTAATTGTGTCTTATGATTTTTGTGGTATTTCTGTTCACTATTTTAGTTGGGAACCTACCTATATTACTACTCTCTAACTTTGGGTTCTACACCTGCTCCCGGTGACATATGGGCATCTGTCGCCGCTCCTGTGCCAATGGACAGTGTGTTCATATATAGACCTGACAAACGACAACAATTGTGGAGATTTATGCTGTACATGTTCTTACATGTTGGGTAAGTGTTGAAGTTTTGCTTAAAATTTTTCTTTTCGATACGAATAATGAACAGTAGTATTACCTATACCTAAATATTTGTTTGTACGTTTTTAACTGTAATTGTTATTTTTAGTTGGGTCCATCTGATATTCAATTTGACCGTTCAATTGCTTGTGGGTCTTCCATTAGAAATGGTGCATGGTTCACTCCGGATAGGGGTTGTGTACATGGCTGGTGTGTTAGCAGGTATGTATTCAACTTAAAGAGCTTCATATTATGTGTTCTTTATATTATAAAATGTCATACAACTTTTACAAAAACCATTGGAATAAATAATTACATTTTGTTTAATCATGATGTTGTGTTCTAGGTTCCTTGGGTACGTCGGTCTTTGATAGTAACGTGTATCTTGTTGGTGCTTCGGGTGGAGTGTATGCTCTATTGGCTGCTCATTTGGCCAACGTTATGTTGGTAAGATCATTTATTTTATTATTTTTAAAACTTATCTAATAAAAATATATTAAATAAGAAAATATACAAAAATGTACCGAAATAAAACTGATTTGGTGTACTTTTATAAAATACTATAAACCATTTTTTGTAAATTAAGTATAAATAGTAAATACTCAAACTCGGTATTTCGGCTATTTTTGATTTGGAAATTGTTACGACAAATAAATCTAAGTTTTTTTTTTAGAATTACAACAACATGGAATTTGGTGTGTTTCGGTTGCTTGGCATACTGTTCATCGGTAAGTTATCTATATTATATTATATAGTCAATATGGATAAAAATAAGAATTTTTTTATACGTCGATGTGCATAAAACTGTTGTATATATTATCTAACGATGGTTAAGCGTGCACATGTGTTAAGTACATATTATGAATTTTTTGTGACCCACATCTAAAATTTTACGAGAATATATTAATTGTTAAATCCACAAAACAATTTCACTTAAAATATATGTTTAAAAAAAATGTTTAAGAACTCCTTTAGAACGAAATAAAAATACAATTATGAACTGGTCCCTACAACGTCATCGTTGGTATAATAATATATTATAAAGAATTCAAGAGGACGTCACGTGTTTTCTCTGTCTTACAAATGTACAACATTAACAAAAACTGTTTTGCGCGAGATAGAACCACTCAATCTGTATTCATAGTACAGACACCAAAAGTATACATATAATATAGACGATAATATTTTCTGTGTCATAGCGTTTTTATTTGTTTATTATAATTAATAAAAAAAAAAGTTCTAATGCTTTTAAAAATTTGATATTTGTACGTTTTCCAAACTTTAATAACTTTTGATATATTAGTCTTATCGAAAAAATAAAAAAGGTAACGATACAGTTAAAATTCTCCTCTATTCATGGTGAAAATTTGGTTTCTTAGTTGTTACTAAGACAACTTAGTTGTAGCCCTCTCGGTTCTTTTTCGAGCGAAACAGTTTTTGCTACGTTCCACATTTGTAAGACGGAGACAACATAATGTACAAGTGTAGCGTCCTCTTAAAGCTCAATAATTGTGGGCATAATAATATACAATATATATTAAATACCATAATATTATTACTGTGCACTGTCGATAAGTCCTACCAACAGCCGACCTCCCCCCTCCCTTTGTTCTTCGAATATACCCAAATAACCTATGTTACTTTTTCTTATTTCATGTGCCTTCACAGCCAGCGTGGACGTCGGTTTCGCAGTGTACTGCCGTTACGCCTTCGAACCATCGTCGAACGCTCCGCCCGTCAGCTACGTTGCTCACATAGCCGGCGCGTTGGCCGGTCTCACCATCGGTCTGCTGGTGTTAAAAAACTTCGAGCAAAAGCTCCACGAGCAGTTGATATGGTGGTTCGCGCTCGGCGTGTACGCCATTTGCACGCTGTTTGCGGTCGTGTACAACTTGAGCCATCCCTGTTGAGGAGACCGACCTACACACAGTCCACCTATATATAATATATATATATATGTATGATGTATGTGTGTGTGTGTGTGTGTGTGTGTGTGTGTGGAGGGGCGATGGACACGGTGTGTGAGGAAGTCCGAAGTTGTGGCCGAGAAACACGTCATGATATTATTAAGCTGGCAGTGTGGGCGCCGTCCCGTCGCCGATCTATATACATACATATTTTTATTCTTCCACGTGTAAAAATCTATTCGTACTGTCCAATTTTGTTCGTTTTTTTCATCTTCATTATTATTATTTTTTATTATTATTATTATTTTTGTTTCCCTCACCTCGTTTGTATTTAATTATTTCTACGATGATATATTATTATTATATTTATACATATATTGTGTCTGTGATTTTTTTAACCGAGTTTACAATCATCATTATTGGCAATGTTATCATATTATATTATAATAGTATAGGTATGCCAAAACGTTTGCGCAATACGTACGAGTCTGTTTTCAGTTTGTCCGAAAATTCAAAGTACGAAATAGTTGGTTGGGGAGGAGGTGGACACTGTTACACTATATTATTATTATAATAAATTTAGTTTTTTCGTTGTAATAAAAATTAATTTTAATTTTTGCATACATAGAGTATGAACATTAAAAATAAAAAAACACAGACATTTAAATTGTAAATATTTATTTTAGTTTAAACATTTTTTTTAATGCTTTATTACATTCACTGCCAGTTCTAATTTAATCGGTGGTTAGTTTTGAGTTTAAGTCTCTTGAATTAAAGTTCCAAAAATGCAGCCTGAATTTTGGTGAGTACAAATTGGCTGTGATGTTTATTTTTCAAACAGACTAACATTTTCCTTAACTATAGTTCCTCTGTACCACATAAAACAAAATTGCTCAACTGTATAAATTTACTAGGCAGTTAGTATAATCTGTATTAACACAAAACAAAACCACAAATAATTGTATTGTTAGCATTAAAAAACTATGTGTGTAGTTGTAAAAATAAAATGAAAACATTTTAGATTGTAAATAAGAAAAATATTTATTCTTGTCATAACACAAATCTAGTCATAAATATATCTATTTGTACTATACTATTTAATATATATATATATATATATATAACATGCATATATATATGTTTAAAATAATTATTTAGATACTGCTTTATGTTTAATGTATAATTTTATGTTACAACTATTAAATAAAAATATGGAACTAAATGTTTGACTTTACGATTGCATGTGTCTGTATAAGTTAAAGTTTGTGTAATAACTAATAACTAATATTTAAAGTTATTTATTTATTTATTTTTAATAGAGTAAAACAATAAACACAGTATTTATAACTACTGATCAATGATTTGGTATATTGCGTTGTCTCTTATACGCTGTGTACAAAAACAAAATATAAACTTATGTAACTTGGCCAGGGGTAACATATTACCAGGTTAGGTTAGGTGCCTACCTATATTTACCCTATACGGGCTATACCTTTATGATATCTAGAGAACTAGAGATGGTAGCTAGACGCCGTTGCCAATAAACCTTTTGAGTACTGACTGTAGCTAGCTCAAGTCTAGTGTCGAATACTGTAGATAACAAGATCGTAAATTCGTAAATTAATTTAAATCTGGGAGGGTGAGTTGATTAGAATTTAGGAATGATTTCCGAGACTTGGGCACTTGTATTAATGAATTCCCAATTTCATTTGCGGGGGGGGGACATATATGGCACATTTGGCTAGTACCTATATGGCTATATCCATGACTTAAATATACAAGGTTATTGCACATAGCCAAATTGTTATCAAATAAAAATAAAATGGCAGCGTAAGGGTACGGTCCATATCATAGTATATAATATCATAATATAGCCAGTATACGTCGTCCCCTTACGCTGCCATTTTAATTCCTTAACGTGATAAAATGATATAGTGGGGGTACTATTGCAATAACCTTGTATATTTAAGCCATGGCTATATGCCTATATCGTTGATTTCCGGACTTCAGTCTAATTAGCGTTATCCAGAAGCATGGCCATTATAATGTTCATGTCCAGGAGACGCAATAGGGGAGTTGGATGTCAAGGCTCCTGATATTTATTTTTAGTTATTAAATTTGGACATTGGTCTTATTTTTATGCATTATGCCATCATTACTAATTAAAATAAAATTAACTTTTTTTATTTCATTAACTACTAAATGTTGTCCCTCTTAAATACATATTTTTCCTTAGTTTCCATTGATACAACAAAATGGGATTTGAGAATAAACTCTTATACGTAATAACTCTTAATTTCCCCGATCTCGATTGAGGTTGACTGCAGTCTTATAAAGAACACTTTTATTTTGTGTTCCAAATACGATTAAAAAGATATTTTCTGAGTACATACTTTTTGAGTATTTGAATACTTTTAAAGCAGGTATAATTATTTTTAACTTCACTAAATTTGGTCAATTTTGGAATAGTTGGGAATTAACGTGGGTTTATCATATTCTATTATTTCATTCAAACAGAACAATTATTGTTCATATATTTTTTTTTCATGTATCCGGCTACTAAAAGAAAAATTTGTTATAAAATAAACTGTTATATGAGTTCAAAAAAAGTATTTTTAGCGAATACAAAAATACAAAAAAAAAGTTATTCAGAATACTTTTTTCAAAAACTGTTTAAAATTGTATTCAAGTAAAAAGAATATTTTTAATCGTAGACCTTGGTATGAGTATAAGGTCTTTGATTTGAATACATTTCTTCGAATATTTTAGAACAGTGTTTCCTAAAATTTTTGCAATGGCGACCAATAAATTTAATCTTTATTGGGTACGCGACCCTCTGCTAAAAAAAAAAAATCAAGTATGTCATAAATAAATAATATTTTTTTTATAATCAATTTTATCATTCTTACCGATAAGATAACAAATATTCCATAATCGTAATAAAATAATATAAAGATTACTAAAAATATATTCATATCCAATGAAAATCGATGTCATACATTATACAATACTGTCTAGTTGAACTTCACATCATTATTATACAATATAGAGGTATCCATTAACGGTTAAAATAATCGCCCTCAATAATTGAGACCCATCAAAAACATTTCGAGACCGAATGGTTTGAGAAACGCTGCTCTAGAATACTGGTAAACATACGCCTGGGAATCAACTCTCGTGCAACCATTATTTAAATAACAGAGACTCCGTTTAATTTATCATTACGTTGTATTGTTTAGAAACTAATTAACAATAATAGGTTCTCACAAATCATAAATGAAAAATTCTAGGGATTATTGATAAACAAATAATTATAGTACAGACTACAGAACCGTGCTCGAAACGTTTTGATAATTAATAAAACAGAAAATGAAAATACTGACAATCGAGGGAATTTTAATAGGTACAGATATCAAAAGAATTAATAACCGAGCAAACATTTAAGTAAGTAAATACCTGTACAAATTTGCAATAATACTATATATTTCCGATCATAGAATTAAATTTTGCAAAGTAGAAGCGTGTAAATATACTGAATAGTAAAATTAAATTTGAAAACACGTAATTATTTTTTTATTAGTATTTCAATCACCTTACAGCGTGTCTCGCCTATAACAAAGCGAGAAGCTAATATGTTTAAAATTCTTATTAAAGCAGACATAGAACCCAACAAAGTAGAAGTGCGCAGCGTCAGTTTTCTTAAAAAAAAAAATAGAATAAGGTAACGGCGGATAGCAGAATATATAGACATCAAGATTTTTAAATTCTGAGCAGTTACGACGTATCACGTATACAACCAAATATGCGAAGGACCTTATTGCATACCTATTGTATTTTATATGCTAATTAAAAGACAGATCGTTTAATAGTATTATACCGTTAAAATGACTAATTGGGGGCAAAAATATTTTCTTATAATTCTACCCACGATTGAAAATAAATCTCCATTACGGTCTCTTATAAATTAATTATTGTGAAACAAATATTTAATATTATGTTGTTATCTTAACAATATATAAAATCACTTTAGTAGTTTTATAACATCACATTTTAAACTTAATTATATGTTATTAATTGTATGTTTAATAACCTTTATCTATCATTTTGCTGACGTCTAAAAACATAAACCAATACCATTGTTATATTCTATGCTAATACTCATTAAATGAGATGTTTTATTATTAGGATTTAGGATTGATTCATGTCAGATTGTAATACAATAGAACGATCAGACGAGTAAATTGGCAAATACAGTTTTAGATCATCAAAAATTAAAACTTTTACAATATTTAAAGATATTGGTAACGTTATTCACAAATAATAAAAAAAAAGTACAGGCAATATGTCCAGTCTGTGGAATACTGGATGTGATGTCCACACTTAACACTCGTTAAGATATGATAACCTAATTTTATTTGTTAAGATCTATCAATTATATATAATTTAAAGCACTTGTACAGTTGTTTGTTGGTCCAGAAATACCTCTATATTCTAGTTTTTGAGCAAAGCAGACAGACCTACACTGTTTAAAGCTTTTCTAATGTAAATTTACATTGTGTAAATCTGAATCCTTTTACTAACTGTTGACACAATGTCAGTATAATAAACTAGTTAATTTAGCATTGCGAAAAATATGTCATATGCATAAATAATACTATTTCACTTAATTACACAATTAAGACTTGGAAATCTATTTTGATGTATGGTATTGCCTTTTTTAGATTATACTATACCAAAACTGTACACAAATTAGGACTTACACTTTAATAAAATTTCTTCAGATTAGTAAATAGAAAAAGTCGTTTGAACACCCAAAGTAAACATACCAAAATGTTCAAATCAGTTCTGAATATCAAAATCGCATAATTTGATTGATTGGTAAGATGAAATGAGAATTGATCAGTTTAGTCGAAATATACCTTAAACATTGCCATTATAAATGTCCTTACAAAATGGTGAATTTTAAATACTTTTAATAGCTACCATAATATTAAGTGGATAATATAATATTTAGAATTGTTAAATGCAAACAAGTAAAAATAAAAACCATACAAGGGTCAAAAATACTTGTATTTTTTTAATAAAGTTAACAAATACAAAATTCAAATTAAAAAAAAATCATTAAATTATCTACGTTTACGACCACCTTTTTGTTTTCCTAAACGCTTGCCAGTATTGGCAGTAGGTCTTTTAAACGATCCTTTGCTGCGCGAACGTCCTCCTTTCTTTTTATCACCTCCTTCTTTTTTCTCCCTGTGTCTCCTAAGAAATGCATATTTATAGAAAATATTTTTTAAAAAAAGGTTTTTATAACTATATTTACTCGACTTCTTCTGCATGAATAGCTTTATTAGCAGCTTTTTCTAAATTGAATTTTGGTTTTTTGTTATTAATTGATTCTAATATTTGAAGACTGCTTGATTTTTCATCTTTCATACTCTGCAAAAAAAAAAAATTGTTAGAAACATAACTTAACCATAGTAATTACATGGTTATCAACATACCTTGGCTGGGATTTTTTCTTTCTTTAATCCAGGTATATTTTTTTTAGCAGACACCACCTCTTTGCTTATTTTTGGCTGGAATTTACCAACAGATGCAGTTGATATTTTAGCTACATCGACAGCCGTTTTCAACTATTAAAAATGTTCAGTTAGTTATTAATCGCAATCAAATTATAAATATTAATACAATTTTACCTGGTTTGAATGTAATGTTCCTTCTAAAGGTGGTAATCCAACAGCAGGAACTTTTATCTTACGTGAAGCAGCTATATTACGTAATCTTTGATATTCATTTTTAGCAACACGTTCTTTCTTTGCTTCTCGTTTTTGAGCGAATAAATCAATATTTGGATCTGCAGCATTACCAGGCACTTCCAATATCCAATCTTTTTCTTTGTCTGCTGCAGCTTTTTTGTAACCATAAGTTGGTATCCATTTCTAATACGCCGAAATTAAATAAACATAGATTTAATAGTTAAGGAATATGTATTAGTTATAGTTATTTGGTAAAAATAAATCAACAATATACCTAGGACCAATTTTATGGGAGAGGGTCACGTGCTTTGGGACGGCAAAATATTCAGATAAAATTAATTTATGAAATGCTAATTAAAATAAACAATCATAAATTAATAATTTAATATTTTTATAATTTGAAGTTTAAAAAAAGTATTATGAATCTTTAATACACCTAGGCAAAATATTATAGCCAAAAACTTATAAATTATTGTTAGTAAACTTCTAAATAATAAAATATGGCCTTAATGATGAAATGTTTTTACAGTATCAAGAAAAAAAGTTCATAAAATGTGATTTACTATCTATGAAACAGCTTACTGACATACAAAAAAAATAAAATTATTAAATGGCTAATGTAGAATAAGTTGATTTAGGTATAGTTAATATAGATTATAACCTGGCATTGGAACTACTACACTTTACACTAATTTTAAAAAAAGTACGCACCTGTAGAATTTCATCCCAAGTTGCTTTTGGTTTAGGAGTTTTCTTGATTCCCTTTTCAATGGCAAACTTCTGCCATTTAGTGAGTGGTTTAGGTGTTGGTAATGGTTTTTCACGGGGTAAATTATATCTAGGTTCTGGTAAATCTACATACATGTAACCATCTTCATTTTTCATAGGCAATTCAAATAATTTGTTAATCAATAATTGCACATTATTCCTAGTTTCACTTGTTAAGTATTTCTCTTGATCTGATCTATGAACAGTAAACGGGATTCATATTAAATGATATACACACAATAACATAATAAGTTAATATTTCATTGTTAACTGTCGTACCTGAGTTGTTGAGTGTCAAAATCATTTGAATCGAAACATAGAAGTGTACCCAAATCAATTTCTGGGTCTAATACCTTAGTTACAGAAACGCTTTGTTGGGCTGCTATATCCAGCGCCGCTTTCTTGTTTAACAATGCATGAATGTCCTCCATTCTTTGGAGTCAATACAATAAAAATCCCTAATAAGTAGCAATTAAGTATGAAAAATATAAACTTAGTGTCTTACTTAATACTTATACATAAAATAAAATCACGTAAGTACACATAATCATAATGAATGAAATACAATAGGTAACACATGTAGTGTTTATACTTTATATTATGTTGTCACATGAACGTTTTTAAGGTTAATAGTATTTATCACCGTCTGGTTATCACTAAAACTATAATTTTTTTATCTACAGTATATTCTGTGATTGTAGAATGTAGAACATGATTAAAACATTAAATCATTAAATCATAATTCATAGAAATGAACAATAAGCAATGAGCATGCATAGTGCTTAGTGCTTACAACCCCTTACTGCTTAGATTATAAATACATTATGTTATAAATCATAATTGTGTATCATCTAAGTAAGATAAAGTCACTATAAAGTATATGTTATGAACATGGAAATTAAAGTTTAGATCCCGTATAGAGGAATACTATAATGTAAAGCATTGTCATAACTCATAAGTCATAACACTCATAACTCATAAATCTTAATCATTAATTTTTATAAATATACTTATTAAAGCATTACGTCTTGGTAATCCCGGTCTTAATTCTTATCAGTTATTTATTGATTGTATCGGTAAAATATATGATATTATCAATGTAAGCATCAACATATAAATATATTTATATATCTATGATGTAAAATAACTGTTTTTTAAAATTCTCTGGACAGTGGACATCGTTACCTACATTTGAAAAAAATAATAATGTGTTAACTTATAAAATTAAACCATAATTAAATTTGTGATTGAAATTGTAAAGCTGGGTAAATGTTTAAGTTATATGTTATTATTATCAATAATAATAATTAACTGAATTTTAAAAGTCTACGATTTACAGCCCATCAACTAAAAAGGTTGAATACCCCTGGTCAATTGACTATTATGGTTTGAACATATTTAACATGAAATTATATTATTATATTATTATCATACAACATAATATATTTTAGTAGGAGGGTTTATAAATGTATCCTTTATCATCAAGTTTTATGAAGAATAAAGACATTCAAGAAATGAACATAATTCCCAAATCACATATTATAAATAAAATTATACATAATATTATTTTTAAATCTATTGAACAGTGGAATTTGACATTTGACATGTAAGCATTTTGTCTGAGTACAATTTCATATTATTATTTTTTTTATATACAACCGTCTATCATTTTCTCATTTCTCATTAACACAGGATGACAACGTTGAACACGCCAAACACGTGAGTATGGTGCGTTATGCAATTCAAATATTGTTAGAGTTTACGGTGTGCACTGCAGGTATCTATATTTCTATAATTATCTGCTCACTTAAACTATAGTTAAATTAGTAGTGTATTTCATTTGTATAGAAATATAATATGTAATTGGAATTCAATATCTAATTCCGTGTATGGATGGTCGGAAATTCCCATAAAAATTCCCGTTTCAAGTAAAGCTGCAATTCATTTTTTTTTTTTTAATTTACCAGTTTCAGATGGTCCGATTCATGATTAAAATGTCATAGTTGACTATAATAACACGTTCTGTCAGTCGACACTCGTCACTCAAGACTAAACGACTAAACGTGCAATCTGTCCGGATCGTTCACGATGGCCGACGACAATGACGGGATTCCGCCCAATGTTCTTGACATACTCAAGACTGCGTCAGAAGAAATTCTGGAAAAACAGGACGGATTCTATTTTACGGTGGATAACGGACCCGAAGAAAACGTTAATGAAACGTTTTCTTATGATGAAGCCGAGCTGGCTGAGTTTATCAACTTCGATATGATCGGAGAGGAAGGTGACAATCTGGAGTCTTTTAACCATCTCATCACTGATACAAACCACATAGATCTTACTGGTGATCGCAAGGTGTTAAAAATATTACTGGAGCCGGGTAAGTACGATTTTTTTTTGATTTTTGTTACTGATTATTAATTTTAATCTGATTAAAAATGATCAAAACAATATACATGTTAAATTTAAATTTAAATGTAAAAATAAAAATAACTTACAATTTTCCAGAAAGTACTAAACTTATAGTACTATAGTTCTATCATATTTTACATTTCATATCAATTTAGGTGGCAATTGAACATGAATTATTGGAATATTTATGTTTTACCAATCTTATATCATAATATTATGTTGGTGGCTTTGTGCCTAGTATTTTCATTTTAAATACCTAATTAAATAATGATTTTACACAAACTTACTTGTACTGTTAAAATCTTTATAAGCTTTAAAAATATGAAACAATTTTAAAATATAATCTGTTGCCTCTGTCAGGGATTTAATTCGAAGTAAAGCATTTTTAATATTATTTTTAATTCAATTGCGTGTAGTTTAATGATGCCATGGAGTAGTTGGTGGATAAAATTGGGAGGCAGGATAGCAATTGCTACCCTTTGTTGTAATGGCGCCTATGGCATCTATCTTACAAACATACAACGTAGAAAATCAGTAGAACTATTTTGGGTTGTTTGCTTAAATATTAGAGTCAACTGACCTATTATTAAACCTAAAGGCGAAAAATCATTTATTGCACATCATAGACTTTTATTGGTATTTTAATATTAAAATGAGTTGAATGCATTTTAAAATAGTATACCCTGTGCAATAATACATATTTAAAAACTTATAACTCACTTTAAAATTAAAATAGTATATAATATATAAATTATAATTTATAACTTATAAAAGCCTAAAGTTATCCTGGATAATATTCTTACATTTTGAGATTAGTAATAGGTCAATTCACTCCTAACACAAAATATGTTGAACGCAAATTTAAATGTTGTACATTTGTAAGACTAAGACGAGGCATGGTCTTGATGTCCTTTTTAGACTATTACCGTCTACATACATGATTCTTCAACTTTTTTTAACTGCAACACTAAGATGATCTTAATAAAAGGCAGTAACATATGGTACCCTTATTTTAAAATGTTAAATTGATAATATTTTTTAGCAGAGCATGTGGTGAATTCCTATATATTAAATAGTTTTAATTGTATACATTATAATTTACAATTTTAATTTTGTTTGTATTGCAGGAATCGGTCAAGTTGTACCAGAAAACTATGTAGTTTTGATACATTATATTGCTTATATATCTAACCTTCAAGAACCATTTGATGTGACATATCTTCAAGGCAGAAAACCTAAACGTTTTACGTTGGGTAATGGTGAACTCTTACCGGGATTAGAAATCGGTATAAAAACAATGACTATTGGTGAAAACGCAAGGTTTATAGTAAAGCCAGAATTGGCCTATAGAGAACTTGGTTGCCCACCTCGCATACCACCAAACGCAACTATTCTGTTTGATGTCCATCTTGTTTCCTATTTGTCACCTGAAAGTATATTAAACTTCGATAGAGAAAATCGTGATCCTGATGTATTTAATAAAAATCTTGCACAAGTTAAAAAATTGCATCTTGAAGCTAATGAACAATTTAAACTTAAAAATATGGATAAAGCTGTATTTAAATATAATCGGGCACTGGAACTACTGCATATAGCTGGATGCAAAAATGACAATGAAGAAATAGAAATGATGAAATATTTAAATAAGCTTTATACAAATTTAAGTTTGTGCTACTTAAAACAATGCGCTTTTAATAAAGTATGCCGTATGGGCATAGAAGCATTGAAATATTCAGAAAGATTTTCTAAACACTCAGCAAAATTATTTTTCAACTGGGGAAAAGCACTACGCCTTTTAAAAGATTTTACAGAAGCGAAGAAAAAACTTCAAATTGCATTGAAACTTGAACCTCAAAATGAAACGATACATGGTGAAATTCATAAATTAGAAAAAGATAAAGAATTTCATCGTAACGTTGAGTTAATTACATTTAAAGAAGACGACAATACTGATGATAATGAACGGATGGCTCCGGAATTTTGGGAAGTATTCAATACACATTTAACTGAGTTTTATACTGGTAATGATGATGTATTGACAGTTATATTGAACAAAAATCCTGATGACATTGAGGTAGTCAAAAATAAGGCAAGTGCTTATGACCTCAAAGTTCACGTAATTACAAAAGCTGGTGTTCAGACAAATTGTATTGCGATCCAAAAATAACTAATAGTTAAAATAAAACAAGTTAATATTATTTGATACATTTTGTATTCATATTTAAGTTGATTTCTGAATTTGTACATTTATTATATTTTATTTAAAAATTAAATAAATGAATCTAAATTCGGTTAATTTTCAGTAATTCAAGGCGGGTGTGCAAACTGAGTATCAATAATAAAAACTTTTTACACAAATGTATCAGTTGTGTCATTATGCATAAAAAGTAGTCAAAACTGTTAATTGTGTAATTTATGTTATCCAAGTATAATTTTTCATGTAACTTGTTTGGGTGAAGAGATTGTAACTTATAATTTTGACTATGAAAATTTTTGTATACTATCATTTTTAAAAAAAATAAACCAAAACAAATCAATCAACACTACATTAACTATTAAACAAGTTCAACGTCAAGCTGCAACTCTCAATAAATTCCCTCATTCATGACTGTTTAATGTCTTGGAATAACTTGGCTGTCGACTTGTCTGGGCCGCCATGTTCAAACCATTCATTACCACTTAACTGCTAACTTATGTTTGGAATCAATGGCGGCCTAAACTTAAATTTTTTAAGAAATATCTTCATAAGTACTTATCACCACCACCTATTTTTACTCATAACAAAGAGTAACCTTTTGTTTTTCGAATGACAACCTATATGTTTTAAAGCACAAAATGTGATTCAGAATATGTTGACGTATTGTAATTGAAAATTTTAACAAAAACTTTTAGTTATTCTTCTTTACGTACTAAGGAATAAGGAAAATAGATAGACTTACACTACAATGCTTGGTAAAATGGATATGAGCTCCATAATTATAATTCGGTATGCAACATAAGATATTCGTCAATAATTACTACCTAAACGAATTATAATTATTGAGCTCATATCCATTCACAAAGTATTTAGTATTTAATATATTACCATCCTTATTTCTTAGTATGTAAAGAAGAATAACTAAGGAAGTTTTTGATCAAATTTCGATTACAATAAAACAAATCAATCAGAAAAATTATCAGAATCACATTTTGTGCTTTAAAACATATAGGTTGTCATTTGAAAAACAAAAGTTGATATCACCACAGGATAATCCTTAAATTTTGTGAAAAATCTAAGTACACCAAAATATTGTATTTAACTACACTGAAAAATTCCAAAAATCAGAATTTGAATATATGCATAATTTAAACACAAATATGCTAAAATATGCCAAATAGTATGCATATGAAATAATAAACTGTATTTTCAGAACTTTTATACTTTATTTACTTCATCCATTTTTTAAAAAATCATATACATTTTAAATAATTTAGCTTCTTTGACAATAATATCAGTTATAAAAAAACATATGAATATTAGATAACATTAGTAATAATTTATAGTGCATAACGTATATAACAACATAAACATAGATAATAATCGACAATTCTATTTTGTGCTAGTGGCAAGTGTAATTTGACTGAGATTTTCAGACAAAAAATCCATTAAATTTTGAGCAAAGTGTTTATGTGAAAACACATTCACATTAATATGTTTAATGAGAATATCAGGTTTCATCCATGAAAGCTCTTTCAATAAATCTAAAGGTAAAAAAAAATTTAGAAATTAGAAATCACAATATTAAATAAGATAAAATATATCATTTGATAGTTAAACAATTCCAGAAAAAATCTGCTAAATTGGAACTAATGTAATTTTACATATGTGGGTGTAAATACATTTGTAAATTTGATTTTTTCTGGTGTGTTTCAAAATTGTATTTTTGTTTAACTATTAAACTTTTGTTCCACTACCACACATCTATGAGAACAAATATTATCTTAATGGTTATCATATTACAAAGTCATGGAAAAGTTTAATATTGCAAATGTCACAAATAACAGAAAATGTATACATTATTGAAGCAAAAGATAAATCAGAAAAACTTTAAGTCACATAGAAAGAATTTTAACTATAGGAAACCTGCTTAGGTATCTGAAAAAAATTAGATTTATTCTTCAAGGTTAAAATCCCACAGAAACTTTGTGGTGACAAATCTCACACCACTTAATATGGGAACATTTTACAGTAAATCTTTGCAACTTAACATTTTTTTTATCTAAGATAATATTATTTAGTCTTGCATTGCTTCAATCAATTAGAAGATTAGCATTTAATAATGTAATATATTTAGAAGCCTTACTGTTTTTTTTTTTTGTTAAGTGTCATACTACAATTTTATTCAATTTTAATCAACAAATAATTGATCACATATTATTTCAATGAGAATAAGTACATGATATTTAAGTTTTATAATTACAATAAAATCCATTCTCTAATGTATCATTATTATTTAAATATATCAATAATTATTACCAAGTATAGATTGCTGTATATCTTGATCGTCTAAAAATATTATCAAAGTTTTATACAACTGTGTTACATGAGTTTCATAATGCATCATATAATCATTAGGAAGAGGTTGGGTGTATGTTGCTTTGATCAGATTAATAGCTTTGAAACGTGTATTCCCTGGATTATCATTCAAACGAGCTAGTGCAACTAAATATTTACATCATACATTAATGTTTTCAACTTACATGCATCTTATTTATTACTATACCTCTTGTGATATTGTTTATTGTGTCTGCATCAATTTTATCTAAATTTTTGGCAGCACAAACTAAAGAATGTAAAGTATCTAATGCATATGCACGAGTCTTGCAGTGGTTATCATCAGCAAGGGCCAAAAATATTGGAAAACTCTAATAACAATTGAAATTCCAAAGTATAGTCTAGTATAGTACATTATGGGTCAAAATATATACTTACTAGATTCAACATTATTTCATCAAAACAAGTAAACTTTTTATTTATAATTTGTGCACACAGGCAAGAAGCCGCACGTAAACTTTCAGCAGTTTTACCAGGTCTCCATGTTAGAATAGGAAATACAATACCTAGAAATTAATCAAATTAAATGTATATAAGTACCATTTCCTGCTTTTAATAATGACATTTTACCAGAAAGAATTTGCCATAGTTGTTTATCATTGAAAATATCCTTATCCACGCATGTATTTATATTGATCAACATTTTCATAAGAAATTTTGGATCCTTATCAAGATTGTATAATGTTTTTGTAAGAATCTGTCGATATACTTCATAGCAGCTTAAAACTACATGTTCTAAAAATAAATTAGTTGTGATATTATATTGGTACAGAGCAAAATAAAATATGTACTTTCAATTGTAGTGTTAATTACCAGCATCTACTGCAATTTTGTCAAGAACTTCTCTTCCTGGTGAATGCACTACCCATGAATCACAATTATCATTAAGTTCATTTAGCAATTTTTCACCGTGTGTCTTAAAAAGTTGCTCTTTTGTTTTTGGTTCACACATATTGATTAACTTTTTAAATATAACTGAAAACAAACATACCTCAATTTAAAAAATAAATAAAATATTTACATTTTAAAAATTAGTATGTAAATATACTAAAATAGTATAATATTTAAAATTTTTAGTATTATTAAAATAAAAACAATAAATTATATCAATAATAGTCCAATGTTGGTATCAATCTAGAAAAGTGGTTGGCAACCGGCAGCCCACGTGTCCATTGTATATGGCCCGCCTTAAATTCTACAACGACAAAGTTTAATTGAATATTAAAAATAATCATATTGTATATTGTATAAATATAATTGAACGTTGGGTTTTTTTTAAATTATTATTATTTTTGTCTGGCCTGCGAAATCTTTTTAATTTATTAATGTGGCTCAGGAGTGCAAAAAGGTTGCCGACCACTGATTTAGAAGAATCTGAAATGGAAATACTATTACTTTTAATGATTACAAATTTTAAATAATTTAAGATAAAATCAAATTAAAATTATGACAATACAATTTATAATTAATTAAGAAAAATATTGATGATTTAAAATTACGTAAGAACAAAGTGTGTTAAAAGAATTATATATTTTATACTAGGTATAGGAAAATTCGAATGACTTAAATTAAATATTTAGTAGTAACTTGTAACATAATAATATTTATATTAATCACTAGGTACTTTTTCTTATTTATAAAAATAATACTTACAGTTGTTGTCGAATTCATCCAAAGTTGTACTTTGTACAGTGATGTAAATTTTAAACAACTCGTAAGAAAATTCTCGGCATTCTGATTCACAAGCAACTAATACATACTCAATTACTTGAAGTAAATATTTTTTGAATAGAGGATCATATACTTCACATATTTCTGGTTTTTCCAAGAAAGTAATGATAGAGTTCACATGTGTAGATAATTCAACTGAATTGACATTTTTTAATAGTCCAGATAAAATTATCAAATGACCTGCATGTGGTTCAGTATCACTCATGGTAGGAATTAAAAATTTCAAATAAATACTTGGCGATATGAAATAACTCATAATTTCAGCAGCTCTTCGAACCTTAATATTAATATTCAGTAATATTTATTAATTTAAGTATTACTTATTATAAAATTCTCACATGATTTGATGCAACATGATTTGGTTGACGACAACATTTAGTCATGGCAGTCAATAATTGATTTAAATGTTGAATAATAGAATTCTCAGCATTCAATGCAACCACACATAACAATTGACCCGATTTAATACTAATATCTTCTTTCTAAAGTTTTGTAAAATTAGTTAACTATATAATTAGACTATTTAATTAGAAATATAATTATTTAACTATATGATAGAGCACAACATGGGTTAAGTAAATATATAAATAATTTTTATTATGACACAAGTAAACAGAAAGTATTTACCCAATCATCTAGTTCCCTTATTATAACTGGGAGTAATTTTAATACTTCTCGAGTAACTAATGTACGGCAACCCAAATTCGGTCTTTTAACTGAAACATAAACATTTATATTATTAAATTATCTATTAAAACCTTTTATTAATTGATTTAAGTATAATAATAGTTTTAAATGAAAAATATACTAACCATTAGGAGGATAGTGATCTAAATTATCGGGTAAAAAATCTAATTTTTCCTTGAGCTGTACTTCATTCTCATTAATATACTGTTTTCCAATTTCATCCCAAAGACGTTCAGCTTCCTCGCGGTTTGGTAGATGATCATCAACTTGACTGGAAAAAAAATGTTATTTAACTTACTCTGATAGGAAATATTTTGTTTCAATGTGTATCAATGTTTATAGAAATGTACAAAACTTACGCTGTCAAAATCAAAGGAATGAGTTTTGGAAAATAAGAATATCTATCACGTAAGTTTAACATCCAATTAGATACAACACGACATAGAGCTAATCGCACGGAAACATTTTGATCAAAAAGTCTATTACTGATAGAAGTGCATACCTCTGGAACTTGTTTTCCATTACTGAACATAATCACATAATCTAAAACATACAGTCATATTAAGTAGTATGTTCATGTATTTGTATAAACTAAGTTTAAAACGTGATCAATTTACTCAGTGACTGAATTGCTGTATATCTAACTGCCGATTGATGATAATTTGTTGCTAATAACATAGGTTCAACAAGCAAATCAGCTACCATATGAAAATGTGTTTTAGTAGCATTGGCTAGTTCTGCTGCACACAAGCAACTATCTTTTTTCACTGCTGGACATGAGTCCAATATGCTTTTTGTCAAAATGCTAATAATGTCATCCAAACATGGAAAAATCAACTGTTCGTAATTTTTGATGATATCTCTCAACAACTGCACATACAAAAGTTTCACTTCTTCTGAACTTTCTAGCATTGACACGTTGCCCATACGCTTGTGTATTACAAAGACAATTGGTGCGATATCTTCAACATACCTAGCGCACACCAGAGTTCTGACTAATTGTACTGCCGATTCACGACATGCTTCTGATCCGTCATTCAAGCATGGGTATACGAATGTTTTTACAGCCAGCATGAAGTCTGGAGATACCTCAAACTTTTCGTCACCCACGACCGTCGATAATTGGTCCAAGTTTTGTTTCCGAACCTTTCTGTTTTCGCTCTGTAGGAGTTTAAAACTTTTGTCGCACATGACGGTGTGATCACCCATTGTTTAACAATCGGCATTCACGAACTGAGGCAATTGACGTAAAAACGATGCTTTAATAAACAATATTAATATGGTCTTGACTTTTGATCAAACATTTTAAAACCACCGGCTTGTCACCAAGGTTTAGCGCCATGGCAATGTAATCAATCATAATGTTATCAACCGCTGATAACGTTCTACCACAGAACAATACTGATTCTATTATGTAATTATCACAATTTAAGATAGTTCAGTATTTTAACTTTAAGCTGTACAAGCAATTTACAATTTTTAAATACTCATAATTCTCTTAAAAATCAAAATATAATAAAAATCCCACGAGAAGCCATCCGTAATAATCTTGCCTTAAATTTTAATAAGAGGTCAATTCACTCTAATCTTTAAGCTAACTGAGCTAAACGTGATCTGCTGAAGGTAAAATTTGATATGTTACGCTCTTGTAAAACGAAGACAACGATGCAGGTATAGCGTCCTCTTAACATCATGATTATAAAGAGGTTCTTTATAATTGTGCTTTATATTACACGCGGTCTTAGAACAGATTATATAAAACCTTTGAACTAAGAGCCAAGTATTATGAGTGTCAAATCAACTTGAAAAAATTCGGTCAATCCAAATCATGTGCTCAAAATAGGGGTTACCATTGAAAAAGTTAAAATTTCAAAATTTCACAAAATATGTATTTCAGTATCCTCCTACGTACTCCCCAAAATTCATTTCAATACAAATTACAAGTTCATCCGGCCGAAATATTTACTAGTTTAATATGATCCAAGTGTAAATGGCGGCTAACATCAATGATAAGGAGACCGTATCACCACTTACCACTCACGTGGTAACTAAGAAGGCATGCAGTATGAATGTATTGTAATTTGTAACTGATTATGTACCTATAATATATAAATTATAATCGTAAAACGATTCGAATAATCGAAACTCATGGTCGCTTGTTACACAAAATAGTTATAAAATCATGTCCAAAATATTATCAACAACACTCCGGAAGAATAATTTGGTCCACTGTACACAGGGAGTCTTCAAGTGGCTTAGTAGTATTATAAATAAAAGTACTACTTTGAGTTTAGACAAAGATTTGGTTAAACGCCTGGAAACTGTATCTCATGTTGGATTTTCAAAAGAAGGTGGTCTCGAAGTTTTAAGTGCCTCGGTTAAATTTGCTGATCGTATCACTAATATTGATACATCCAAAGTGCAACCGCTCATTACTATCCTGGAGAATTGGTAAGTAATATCATAGACAGTAAAGTTAGTAGTAATGTAATATATATAACAAATTATGACTATTAGTATAATTTATTTAAGATATAAGCAAAGTATAATTTAAATACTAAATAAGTAATAATAAAGTTATAATAATAAGAGCTTATAGTAAGTAACTGCAACTCATGAATAGATAAAATAGTTTTTGGCATACCTACAACTATTTATTTCCTATTTATTAATTCTAAATTAAACAGATTGTTTTTCAAATTTTTTTTTACATAGATATAATGATTGTGGTGACTGGAAAATGTATGTATAAGCTATACCAATTGAATTCTAAATAAAACAGATAGGTTTAATGTTTTCATTTTGATGTAGATATATTGATTATGGTGACTAGAAAATGTATGCTTATGAACTATGAAGCACATGAGCAATATTACAATGTTTGGTGTTTATAGTGGTGTAATGTAAAAGTTGTCATAATTTTATTAAATTTCAAACGTGATCAGTAGGCTTTTTATCATCCCAAAATTATTTATTTTTATAGTTGTTGACAAAAGCTTCAAAACAACATAAGAAGAAAATAATTACTAACAGTATTGTATAAAAGTGCCAAAATCCCTGCTAGATGTTTCTTTCCAAATATTAAATTTAGAACTGAATTGTTCAAAAGTGCCATATTGTGTTTAATACTTCAGCCTTAAGTCTTAACGAACAAATTATATACAATACATAGTTATATCAGAAGATTTTAAGATTATACAGTTATGTACACAAGTTTAAATATTGTTATAACCGTGATGACATACTTGTTAAAAATTTAAAAATATTAAGTACAAAATTCTTTTAAATTAGATTTTTAGCTCGGGTTTCTCAACATTTTTTTTCCTTAGAATTTGCTTACTGCTGATGAGACAACAACGTACAATCATTCAATTTTTAATATTTAATTATTTAATGAAAAATATTTTTGGGTACCACTTCAAACATATTACATGAAAAATAATTTTTGTATAAAATTATTAATATTTGAAATACTTTTTAGAATATATTTGTATACTTTTTTATTGAAGTATTAAAATTGTTAATACCTATTTAAAATATTTCTTAGAATTGAATTCTACCAGTGGCAATGTGAACTCTTTTTTCTAACGTAGCAACTATTTAAAATAAGTACTCATCTACCCAAGCCTAACACCAAACCTAATTTATATAAGTAGGTACATAAATTATTGTAAATTAAAATTACCGTTAAGATACCCACCACCACTTTTAAATGAAACAGTAGCTTCATAAAATATCAGTGTTGGGTAGTGACATAACATAAATTACAAATTACTGTAACAAAATTACTTTTGCGGTAATGCTGAAGTCATTTCATTATATTTTATTTAAATTTACACAATTGTCATGAAATTACTTTTTAAATATCATTTCTATGGAGTAACGTTTTTAAAATAAGTTATGAATGTTTAGAATGTATGACAAAAACTAGTGGCTACAATATTTGAGAAAAATAATAAATCAATACAATTTATCTAAAATTCTGAAAGTCTTAGATAATAAATAATGATCGACAATAGGTATTATTAAAGATCCTAGAAATTAATTCTTATACATATTTTTCATGTGTAACGTAAATTTACCTACCTTCTACTTATTAGTCGTTATGAACTGATTTCATAATTAGATTTTTTAAAAAAAAAGGAACATTGTTTATACCACCCTTCTTTTTGAATGAAAAAGTAAAGTAGCATGATAAAGGTAATGCCATGTTATACAATTATAATTTAAATAAAAATATTTAATGTAATGAGTAATTTACTCAACACTGTGAAATAGCTTTTCATTCTGCCACTGCATGTTACTATCCATAATTTCTGACACCTCTCGTTCTTATGAGATGAGTTATGCTTATGACAAAAGCCAATTCGCTGATAACTGACAATTAATCTAATACATATTGAGGATACCACACTTACAATTATTGTTGTGCGTTATGACTCATGGAAGCACTCAGACATTACACCAACAATTTATGTATAATTGTTCACATTTATTTTTAATATTAGAGCAATTGACTTATTGTAAAATTTACAGGTAACACTATTATACTATTATCAGTGTATTTATATTTTGAAGCAAGCTATACCATTATTAATTTTTTTTTTTAAGTAAACATAAATTACGATGCATATAAGTTTATGAACAATAAGACATTTTTGTGACAGTTTACATTAGCTGAATGTAAGGTAGGTAAGCACCCAGTAATGTCACCCGTTAGGTCAATTGGTTAAGACTACTCAATATTCCTAGGCCAACTTGGGAAAGAATTTTAAGTCTTTTAAAAAAAATCTTTTAACAGAGATAATGTTATTACCTTTGAACTGTATTATAAGTCAATTGACAAGTATTTACATTTTTACACTAGTGACAATAATTAATATGAACTGCTCTACATATATTTGGTACGTTAAGCTTAACAAAGTTAACTAAAGCGTGCTTAATTAAAAATGATGAGCATTTTGTGTATTTTATTCTATTATTTTAAAATAAACTCTTTCAATAATAATTATTGTCATTTTAAGTTTTTCCAGTTGAAGCAAAATTTTAAAAAATTTAAAAAAAATTAGTAGATATCTTTAATTTATTCACCAATAAGTTATATTATTATTATAAGATAATTTTTTTTAATGTAGATCCTGGGTTCAAATATGGCAAAAACTAACAAAACCACAAAGAAAAGCAAAGCCAAAATACCAAAAACTAAACGTACAAATATGTGGAAGAATAAATCAGAATTAGTTAAAAAAAAAATTGCTAAAAATAGTGAAACAAACAATGATATTATACTTGAGTTGATGACAAAATATTCAGAGCTAAACCAAACATTTGAATATATTTTATACTCCAATAAGTATAAACATACATTAACTGATGTTTTTAACATTATAAAAATGCTTTTTTCCAAGTTGGAAGAGTTGGAAAAACATGATGTTGACCTTATAAATACTTTGGAAAATATAAATCTTAATAATAAAATCAAAGGTTTAATCCAGAGTACTGCAATTAATTTAACTCACGTTGTAGAACAATTAGATATAAATGAATCTACATTCTTAAATTTTGCACGTAATTTTAGACCACTGACTGTCAAAAATGACAATCAAGAAGTTACAAATAGTCAAGTATCTAGTTGTGCTAGTATACCTATAGTTTCAGAAGAACCTATAGTTTCAAGTTCACAAGGATGTAGTGATAATTGTTTAAATCAAACAATAAAAACTGAAAATAGAAGTGACCAACTCATTACAAACATATTTGGTGGAAAATACACTATAGTATTGTCGTCAGATGATGAGTATGAAGAATCCGAAGATTATAATGGCAGCAAGAAACAAAATTTAATAAACAGTACCCCTATCAAACATGAAGATTTAGAAAGTTATGTTATAGGATCAGACATTAAAGATATATTTGACCCTGAGAGTTCTAGCCATGAAATAATTTCACCATCTAGACAAAGTCAAGAAATTATTCCAAAATCTAAATCACAACTCAAAACACCTGTACAAAAAAATAGGAAGGTTAAGCCAAAGGTGTCTAATGAAGCTGTAGATGAAGCAAGAAAAGCTGACTTTAATTTAAGAAAACGGCAGATTGTTCGAAATAATGCAATGTTGAGTATAGTTAAAGAATTAAATTTAAAACCTCATGATATAGTATTAGAATTTGATATTGTTAAAAAAAAACCAATTGTAAAAGTTTCTAAAGAATTAGCTAAAGTCTTAAAAGTACATCAGGTGGAAGGTATTCATTTTTTATGGAATACAGTTTTTGAAACTGTGGAAAAAACAAATACTACTGAAGGGACGGGGTGTATTTTAGCCCACCGAATGGGCATTGGTAAAACCTTGCAAATTATAACTATAATATACACTATATTATGCCATACCCAAATTAATATAAAAACATTTTTAATAATTTGTCCACCTGGATTAATTTATAATTGGATGGATGAAATATATAAATGGTTAAAAAATATTGATGTAGATGAAGTTGTCAAAATTTATGATTTGCCCAAGACTCAGAAACTATACAATATAACAAACATAGCGACATGGAAATCTAAAGGAGGTATTCTTATTCTTAGTTATGAGAACTTTAAGAGTTTGGTGAATTGTAAACAAAGTGATTTACAAGAAGCATTCTATCACACTTTAGTTGATCCTGGGCCTGATGTTGTTATTCTGGATGAAGGGCACTATATTAAAAACACCCAAACTATACTATTAAAAAGTTTAACACAAATAAGAACAAAAAGAAGAATAGTATTAACAGGAACTCCTATGCAAAATTCTCTTAAAGAATACCACACATTGGTAGAGTTTGTAAGACCTAACATATTGGGAAATCTTACAGATTTTGTTACAACATTTATCAAACCAATTGATGCTGGCCAATTTATAGACTCGTGTGATGAAGATGTTAAAATAATGAAGCAACGTACGTTCATTTTATATAAGCTCTTACAGAATACTGTCCATCGTATTGATGATAAGAATCTAAAACCTTTATTTACCAACAAAATAGAATACACAATAGAGATTAATTTAACTAAATTCCAATGTGAACTTTATGAGAAGTTCTTGCATTATAACAAAACATCTAATGATGGTTGTAATGTATTTTTACGCTTACATGTGTTAACATTAATAACATTACATCCATTAACATTATATAGATTGAAACATTTTAAAAATAGCAAACAACGCGAATTAGGGACTACAGTTGATGAAAAATTATCAAAAGACTTGTCATGGATTGATAGTTATGGAGAAGATCCAAGATTTTTTGAAGCTAAACAAAGCAATAAAATCACATATGTTTTAAATACAATTCACGAATGTTCCAAAAGAAATGAAAAGGTACTTTGTTTTTTAAAATCACCATTAGCTTTGGATGCTTTAGAACATTTTTTAAAACAAGAGAAGAAATGGGTATTAGGAGAAGATTATCTTAGAATGGATGGTAAAACACCTTTGTCTATACGAAATCAAATGTGTGAAGCTTTTAATAACCCTGAAAATACTTCTAAAGTTTTTCTTTTATCCATGGGTACTGGCGTCCTTGGATATAATATGGTTGGTGCTAATAGAGTATTGTTACTCAGTACATCGTGGAATCCTAGTAATGATTTACAAGCCATCTACAGATGTTTACGATTTGGACAGAAAAAAACTGTTTATGTTAACAGATTATTAGCTAAAGGAACTGTAGAACCTAAAGCATATTATCGACAAATTTCTAAATTAGGAATGGCTAGTAGTGTTGTAGATTTACAACATATGAGTCGAAAAGTATCATATGATCAAACTAACGACTTATTTACGTTTGATTCAATAAAACATTATAATCAACTACTTCCTAACTCAAAGGACCCTGTACTAAACCAATTAATCAGATACAATTTTGAATCAATTAGTGATTTTAAAGAACATGATTCCATGCTTGTTGAATCCGTGGAAGAACAATTAACCATTGAAGAACGTAAAGATGTTTGGTTATCATTTAAGAACAAGCAATTGCCAACTAAAAGTTTGATTAAACCAAAACCACTTACAAAGTTACTGAATACTAATGAGCTTTTATTAAAATATAAAACAAATACAAAAATAAGTGAGGATTCTGGTTCTACAAAAAACATCCAACCCAAAGAGCCACAAGTTCCTACAATACATTCTAATGAAAGCCATAGTTCTAAAACGCATACACATCTCAACAGTGCCCAGCAATCAAATGCATCCACGTCTAAAAGAAAACACTCAACTTTAACAAATACTGCAAAAACCGTAAAAAATTCTAGATTTTTTGAAAAATCTGACCGCGTAAAAAACGTTGAACCCATACAAAATCAGTTTAGAAGTTTTCAACATAAAACTTTTAATCACCATAAGAGGCACCTGGCATCACATTATCGTGCTCCTTTTTCAGGTTTATTACCAGATATAAGACATCAATCCGAACCAAACTTCAAAAGCCAATCAAACCACAATCCGTATAGTATAAATCATACACGGTATCCTAGTAATCAAACATCAACAGAAAATAATATATTAAATCGATCTGGTATGTCAAGATCTGTGGATTAAAGAGATAATTTTCCTATATAAATAATTATGTAATAAAAATGTAATACCAAACATATCCATACTAGAGGCAGTTTTAATGTTAAGTAGTTATTATTTTTATAATAATTTTCAAGTATTTCAAGTATTTCTCTGAGTTAAAACTTCAATTATTTTATGTATGTACTACCATCTTTATAATTTTATAAAAATTATTGTATATTATTTTAATAAATAATTACTAATTACTATTTTGTATGTAAAATTAGTTATATTATTTACATTAAAAAAATATAATACTTCATTAAAGTGTATATTTAACTTGTACATAAATCATTAAGTAAACTAATATGATAATATGATAGCACAAAATTATATCTTTGTTCATCGAAGTAAACTATAAGATATTAATATTTAATATTACTATGCATGATGTAGCAAATAAATAATAATAATTGAATATACTACATTTATTTACCTATTCGTTGTTTAATACTAATAACTATCATTATCTTGTAATAAAAGAAAAATACGTATCCTAGTTTTTCCTTATTTTTATTTTAAAGTAAAAGTGTTGTTAGTATGTTATCCCTTCATTAATCCATTTCCACTTGTAGAAAAGCAAAAAATAATCATATACATTTAAGAAGTAAATAAATAAATTTTTGTTTAATCATTTTAAATTGTTGTTCCAAATGTTATTTATAATGTAATAATAATTTTCAGGAATACTGGTTTAAGAAAAGATCTATCATCAGACAAAATCACAAGAAGAGAAATTATGCGTAATGCATTAGTTGTGGAAGAAGATTATTTTGTTGCTCCCACAAATCAAGTCTAATAAAAATTATAATTTTGTAGAAATAATTATTAGTAAACTGGTAGTTTTATCTTTAATTTAAATTATCATTAAATTTTTTTAAATTACTTATTCAATTTTAAGACTATAAAATGAGTCTATTAAACAGAATATTACCCATGTGCAAAACTTATGCATTTATGGAACCTATTATCATCAATAGTACTATCGACCATTTAAAATTTGGTGCTACAGGAGAACTGTTATGTCAAAATATCAGAAATGAATGGTTATATAGCAATGTTACTAGTAGAGATGAAAGTGTATTTCAATTTTGTAATGTCCAAGAAAAATACTTCAACGATATTTTAAGTAAGATGAATTGTATTTCACTAACCTATATTTAATAGTTATAACAATTGATCTTTTGAGATAAAAAAAAAAAATTATTACCATTTACTATTTTAGTAAAAATAACATTTTTATATTATTATTGTTGTTTTAACATTGGTTTTATCTAAGGTCTTAAAGATCCATTTATGCACGCTAAACAATTTTCCAATAACCAACTACCATTCAGTTTTGCTGATTCAAGAAGTCTCTGTGAACAATTAGATTTAATGGATTCTGGAGTTGACAATAGAAAATGTTTTAGGTAATACATAAAATATCTAAACCCTTAGAAACCAAATACTCGTTGAGTAAAAATAATATAATGATGATAATTTCATGTTAATTAAATCTGAAATATGATGACAGAAAATTAATGTCAATGATATGCAAGTATAGGGCATAGACATAATATTACTGTCTTAGGTATTTACTATTTAGGTTATAGTATAAAAGTAGTACCACTGTCTGATGTCTACCAGTCTTAGGTAATAGATGATCATTTGATAAAATGGCACAACAGCGGTGGTGCAGGAATATGCAAAATTAATGGTTTTTACTTTTCCATATAATGTGATGTTATTCACAAATGTTACATAACATTTAAAAAACTGGTAGATATGATATTCTTAATTCATCACCAAAAAACTCCGTCGTAGTTATGCCAAGTTATCTGTAAAATTATAAAAGTTATCTTAACATAACTTAACTTAAGGTTTTAAACTGTATTTATCATGTACATTATATTGTATAAGATGTAACCATCAGTACCATAGTCAGATGGACTGAACTTGTGCTTCCTGATTTTTTGAAAATGATTATACTCTTTAATTATGTTAGATACCAATATATCATATGTAGTATTCATAGTATATCCCACATATCTTTAACAAATCAATTTAAATTTAAATTATAAAAGTTAGTTTCATTTAGAAAAAAGGTTTTTTTTGTATTTGAAAGTATATATTATGAATTATACTTAAATTAGATGGTTGTAAATATATCTTCTTGTTTTAAATAAGTCCTCTACTCTAATTATATTTAATGGTGGTAGAAAGTTTTCAGTGATGAAAATGTTTCATTTAAAATTTAATGAACAATGAACTTATTTAAGAGGACGCTATACATATCAACATGTGTTGTCTCCTTCTTATAAACCCATAACTTAACAAATTGTACATTCTAAATAATTCATTGAACTGTGTTATGTTAAATCTTATAGTGAATTGACCTTTCATCAAATTTAGAAGTATGAATATTATCAAGGGATGACATTGGTTTTTTTATATTTCAATTTTAAAATAGTAAATTGCTTGTACATTTTAAAATTGAAATATAAAAAGATAACCTATGGCATCGTCTATATAATATTCTTTTAAATTTGATTATAGGCCACCCTAAGATTAAACATATCAGTGTTAAATGAATTATTTAGAATAATTAGCTATGTTATGCGTTTGCAAAACTAAGACAAAATATGCGGGTATGACAACATCCTCTTAAGTTAAGAAAAATTAAAAAAAAAAGATAAACGTATAAATATGCTCTGATGAGAAAGTGCATCTTATAGATTTTTGCAGTAATTTAAGACTAGATTACTAGTGGACCATTTTAGGTGTGACAAGTTATAAACACCACATACCTATATGAGATGAAAACGAGTTAAAAGATATGATAAGCTGTTGTATGGAAGAAGGATAAGCCTCGAAGAAAGGGAGGTTATATGTATACTGGTAGGCAAGTTTTAAAAGGGATTTGATTATGTCAGTAAAATTATGGAAAAGGTGTGTGTGTTTCTTACAGTTCCAAGAATAGTGGAAACTCAAGCCCTTTACTTCAAGGTTTCCATTATTTTTTCCATGTTAGAATGATTTACTTTGATGAAGGTTGAAATCAAATTCAAACATTTTAACTTAACTGTGCATTGCTTGTTACCTTCTGAACTCTATGCTGCACATTTGGAGTACCTAGTGTACTTTTTTATAATGTTAATCAACTTATGATTTTTTGAATTTTATAAAAATAATTAAAATGAAATTTTATGTACATCTACATTAAAAGGGGAATTTAAGCTATGAAAATTAAAATGAAGGAAGAAAACATAGTGCCAACTAAACAACTGGATGTATTAATATGGAGATATTATTCATAACATAGCAAAACATTTTTTCTACTACAAAAAAGATCTCTAGGCACAAAAAAAAACATTATTTGCTCCTCTCAGAATTCAAAACATAAGATTTATTTATATACAAAATATTAATTGATTTCTGTGTTTACCCATCATGATTATTCTAATTTATAATTAAAACTATATGTATTATCATATAGGTACTTATATTTTTAAGTATTATCAATATTACGTACCTACTTATTTTTCCTAATATAGCCCTAAGAATTTTACAAGATTTAAGTATTTTGCATTTTGTATACCGGAAGAAAGTCAACAGTTTTTCTATCACTGGCAAAGGCAACGCAAAATTTGGTGGAGAAAAGTAACATTAAAACACTAAAATATTAAGACTGATACATAAAGTTTTTATGTTGTATATTATTCGTATTTCGTAGTTCTCTGCCAATCCTGGTAGATTTTCATTGACAGAAATATCAACTGATGATAATGGGCAAGAGAGCACAGAAATTCGGGCTGAATTTGAATGGGGTCAGGAGACAATTGAAACCATACGTAACGTTAGTACTAAAATGTTTGATAGTCTCGAACCAGGAGAACAAGAAATTTTTTTAGTGAGTAGTAAATGCCAGTAATAAATAATAATCTTCTTATATTATTGTGTCTAACTGTAGTCTAATAACAATATTAAATTTACCTTGTTTGTTTCAATTAAATATAGTCAAGGGTAGGCAAAAGAAAAGTCTTGCCTCATGTAGTGGAAAGTGAAACTAGTCTCGAGAAAGCGTGTATGGTGTTTCTGTGTGATGGATATACAGAATTGCCTTATCATAATGATCGCAGGGAAGTGTTCCGGTTCCATCGTAAATTAGCTCCGTACAAAATAACATTCGCGGCTCCACTATTAAGTCAGGCAGCTTAGTCTAGTGTGTGATCATCGATTTATTTTTAACAGATTGATTTTAATAATTTATAGATGCAAAAAAAGCTGACGAATTGAGACAACTTTCCACATACTTAGGATTAAATTTAAAAAAATCTGGGGTATCAACTTTAATAGCTCCAAACATTGCCAAAAAGTCACTCGAATCACAATTCACAGATTCGGACTGTCTTGGTATACCTTATATAGCTGTACTTAATGAGACCACTTTAGAAGATGGTATTGTTGGACTTCGTAGTATTGAAACTACTCTCGAGGTATGGCTACTGTATTTATGTATAATATAATATTTAAAAATATTTTTTTATTAATTTAAGACATTGTCATTTATTACTAATAAATACTTTGTACACAATTAAGACATGCATTGATTTTTGGGTTTATAAGCAAACCTGAAAAATTGTATAATGTTGTTTTTGTAGACAATCTGGAGAAACATATAACCTGTTTCAGTGGTGTAGCCTTAATTTTGATTTTGGAGAGGGGCTGATAAATTACTTTTATAAAAGATTCTTAGAAACTTAATTAGGAGGTCCCCAACAATAAGTTTGGTATGCTGATGTCATTGTGGACATTTTAGACTTAAGTTGTAACCATTATACAGATTACAATTTGAATACAATATGGTTAAGTCATACTTCCACACAACATTAAAAGCAGTTTGAAATTTTTCTAAAATTAAGTAGAGGGCTCGATCTGTCCATTTTATACTTACCTAGTGTATGCTTTTTTGATTTCTTTCTATACATTTTTTTTTGCAAGGTCGGAAAGTTTGAAAATTTAATTGAAAATTCCACTTAGGTTATTTTAATAGAAATTGAAAAATATAGGAAATTCATAGACCCAACATTTTTTTACTGACATTGCAATTTCGACTAAATAGTGTTTGCTTAGATGTAACTTGAAGAATAGGTTTTGCCATTCATTTAGGCAAAAAGAGTCATTGCGAGAGGATTAAAAAGTAGTATATTTTGTTTTCTATAGAAGGAATAGTCAATATTTTTCTTTATCATTTAGCAAGACTACCTGGATCTTTTAACTGAAAAAAAGATTGTTTTAATTTTTGATTTTTAAGATTTTCTGAGTTGGCAATTTGTTTTGTAAGAAGTGTGCATAATCTATTATAGTTATAGAATATCTAGTCTTTTTCTGGGTGATAAATTGAATATTCAATCAAAAATCAAGGATTTTAGATATTTATTGTTGCAATTCAAAAATATTTATTAACTTCCAATGTAATTTTTTACATAATACTTATATATGATGTCTATTTGAGTAAATACCATTTTACAATTATTAGTTCATAAATAATCATTAAAGAGTTTTTCATTTAAAAAATATGACAAATCGATTCAATATTTTCAAATTTCCGATGTGTTCATTATGCATATTTGGTACCCACCAGCCACTAACACCTAACACCATAACGACACATAAAAATAATTTAATGAAATAATAAATTTATGTAGGTATTTTAATTATAATTCATTCAACTTCAAAATTATTTTAAGTGCATGGAAGACCATACAACTTTTAAATTTTGTGAATTATGATGTTTATTTTTAAATATTTAATTACCTTAACTATATTATTCTTATATTTTTTTATAGGAAAAAATCCATGTGGCCAATTTGACTTCTTATGTTGAACTTCTCATAAAGAACTACTGATTATATTACTACTGCTATACAATGTAAATTTAGAATTTAGAATTAGTAAATAAAACATTCTTATTAATTTTCATATTATTATATTAATTATAATCAAATAAGTTTTAAATCTATTTATTATAAACTTATAAATAAAGAAGAAAAATTGTTCATTTATTCAAGGTAATCTCTTTAACTACTTAACCGATTTCAAAAAAATTTACCATCAGAAAGCTATACTCTTCAATGGATCTCAAGGCTGTATCACATCTCAATAAGTGAATCTTAATTTTTTTATACAAAGCTAAAAATAAGAGAAAAAAATAGTTATTATGATTGATTATAATTTTAGGCCTGTATTTTATATGAATGTGTGTTAAATCTTCAATGGAGATTAAGATGGGGTTAATTTGTCACTTGAAGTTTTGAATATCTCTACACTGGGGATTAAATAACAAATTGAACACACATTTAAATCATATAGAGTTGGTATTTTTAGCAGGCAACCAAGTGCGGGATCAGCTATGTAATATAAAAAGATGATTTTAAAATTGTTATAAAATAACAAAATATCAATCGACTTAATACACTTTAAATTGCTGGCTTAGAAAATTTATTTTGAAATTTTTAGTTTTCCTCCAATGGAGTAATTACACGATAATAAAAANAATGTGGCCAAAATTGTCAAAAGACTGTGAATGTTTGGGAAAAAATCATAAGACATTGCAGACAAAGTAGTCAATGATGTAGTAGGACGGTCTCTATCAGATACATTTTTCCATTTAGCTAGCCATATTTTAATTTCTGCGTCAAATGTTTCATAATTAGGTAAAATATCTTTATAAAAAAGCGCTACCTCTTGAAAATCTTTTATACCAGTTGTATTCTTAAGACAATTTGGAATAAGTGATTGTAGTTTAGCCATTACATGGTGATGATTAGTAAATCTATCTAGTAATTGACAAATAAAATGATCTAAAAAAGGTAAAAATATTGATCTTTTATAATACTGTTCCGGAGTATCAGATGGAATATTGTTACGTGCAGTTTGTCGCCCTACAGTTCTTGGTACCTCAATGATTCCTTCTAGCATAGACTCTTCTGAATTAGAAAATATTTGTTTAAACTCATCATCGCCATTTTCTCGAATTTCTTTAAATATTTGACATACATCTGTTACTCGCTCACAACAATATGACAAATCAATATTTACTTTTTGTAGTGCTATAGATAGTGGTAAAGTTAAAGAAAAAAACTTCTCAATCACATGTAAAGCTATGATAAAAACTGAGTTTTTAATGGAATTTAAAAGTTGAAAAGCTGTACGTGATGTTTCTACATTTTTATTTCGGGGGGGGGGGGGTGATCTGGTAATCTGGTAATCTGGTCCAGTGATCTGGTAATTGTATAATATTATTAACTATGCGTGTTATACATTAATATAAAATACTATCTATACAATTTATAAATATGAGTGTATGGCTAGAATAAAAAAATGTAAAATGATTATAAATAAGTAGTCTCAATATTTTCAAATTTTTATATAACTCAATAACATAATTTATTTGCAGGGATACCTAAATTGTATACATTCATTTTTTTTTTAAGTTCATATTGAATTTTAGTGAATTTTAAAAGTTCACAGTTCAATGTATTATAAAATAACATAACAAACCTAGGTTGCTAGGTACATGTTTTATGATTATTAAAATTATTTTTTATGATAAAACACATGACAATTTTGATGATTTGTTCGGACAATTATTATTTTTATTCATTTTCGTATAGTTTTTGAATATTTTAATAACATACTTAGTACCTATATATTAATTGTGTACTGTGACTTGATTTTCTTCACTGATAAAGTTTACATAAACTCAATTTTACCTGTTTGTTTTCCTGACAGAATTTACATGCGCCCACAGCAATAGTATCTTCATAATAGAATAAGCTATATTAAGTTCTTTTGCAATTATCTTCACGTAGACTATAGGTTAAAGAGTACATTGTAACCTTGCCTGTAAAAGTAATGTAACTATATTAAAATGGTGCCCTTCGCCTGCTGGCCCCAGTTACAAAACTAGACCACTCTTCGGATGGGGGCTCGGCCCCCACACACCCCAGTTCTAAAATAATATACAATTTTACCATTTTATGAAAAATTAAAAACCAAATATATACATTTGTAGGTATAAATTATACATTTTCTTCATTAAAAACTAGTAAAATAAAAAATTTTCAGTGAGACAACAGTTGAGAACCAAGGTTCAAGTAAATATATATAAGTTTATTTTATATAAAATAATCAATGAAAAATATACCAATGATTAAATGATTAGTTTTTACATATACATTAGAGAGTACATTATATACTATCATATATTACTTTTGTATAACCTACCTAAATTACAAACTGTTAAATTATTTTTAGTATAGCAGTTGTTATTATTTATTTTTATTATTATTATTTTATAATTCAAAATTGTAATTAAAACAATCTTCACTCAACTGTTTAACTAAGTATGGTTAATTTACAAAATAACACATACTTTAATACTATATTATAAAATATTTTTTGAATACACATAATACTTGTAAAATAAAATGTGAATCTGTAAATGATCTTTCATATACTAGCTTAGAACGATTTGTAAGCATTTATTTCAACTTTTAAAAAAATAATTTAATTTAATTTTAAATTTTTTGGACAAATTACATAAATCCACACAATTTAAATTTATTCAAGATCCACATTTTTTAAAAGTTAATTAAAAATATTAATGGTGTTAAGTTAATTCATATTCTAGCAAATACAAATAATTGTATGATAAAGATATCTTTTAATAATCATTGATGAACCATTTTTACATATTGGTAATTTTTTTAAGTTATAATGGTTTGAATAAAAATATTTTATTTACAATCTAACAAATATATTATGAGGAGTATTATAATAAAAATATTAAAATATCATAAGCATAGTCATATAGACTATAGTTAATCCAAAAATAGGCAAATTGTACACATAACATAACATATTATATTAGATACCTGATATACCTACTGATCAAATAAAAACAACTATTTGCTATTTGTTGAATTAAAGTTACTCTAGTAAATAAGTCATATTATAAATGTATTGATCGCGTAATTTAACAGTTTATAACTTATATTAAAAAAAAATTATATATATATATTACATGGTATAATTTTTACATAAGAATTTATTATATTATATAGAATAAGTCTCTAACATACAATTTAGTCTCTCATTTTTAAATTTTATAACACTTGACGCAAATCAATATAATCAACTTAATTTTTTCAAACCTAATAATTACAATATACATAAAGTACATAAACTCTTAAATAAATAATATATATAACGATTATAGATGAGCGATAACCTTATAAAATAGGATATTGTTTAAACTGAAAAAGGATATCTGATGTTAAGGTATTTTCATTATTGGAAAGATATGAGTCTATTCATAAACATAAATTTTTCACTGTATACAGAAAGAAAAAATGTAGTTTAGAAATTTGATGACACAAATAGGTAAGTATGAAAACAAAAGACTCTGTTTATTTAATTTTCATACTGATTTATGTTGGCTAATATCATGAGTAATAACAAGTACCAATGACAAACCTGTACTTAATTAAGGATTAGATATTTTAATTATAGTTATTATTATGATTTACCAAGGGACTGTTAAGATATAAAAATTAATAAGTCAATATGAATATCAAAGAAATCATTAACAAAATGCAGCCATTCAAAATCAAAAATGTTGATAACTTGTTGCACCTATTTTGTTTTTTGTTGAAAATTAAACTGTACTTGACAGCAAAATGTGTTAACATAGGTCAAAGACATTTAAAAAAATTGAGTAAATTTTTTCATTTAGTTTTTTTTTCAAACATAAGCTAATTGGCCTAATTTATTCATGCACTAAAAACATTGTTCAATAAATTGTTGGATACAAATTTAAACCATTCTCATTTTTAAAATTGAGATAATGCATTTCAATTGTAAGCCGAGTATGAATGGTGCCTCTATCTCAAACAAATAACAGTGTTATATGTACATTAAATATAACAATTTACAGTTATTAATACTTCAACAAATTTTATCATAATTGATACATAAAAATTTATATTGACTCATATTGACAGGACTAAAATTTCTAATCATAACAAATATTTATATTTTAATATGAAACTCAACTAATAATTATTTTATAATTTTGTAAATAACTTTGAGAAAAAATCAATTTATTTTATTTTGTGAATAGTTTTGTCTCTTTAAGCACATATTACACCAGGAAAAAAAAATACTTAACTTATGTAAAAATATTCTGACATCCCTTCCACAAACTAACCACAACAAAAATGTAGTTGAATAAATAATTTAAATACAACTGCTAAAAAATATTGAATGTTATATTTGCAATATAATTTTACATAGATTGTGTTAGGCAACATGTTTAGTTTATTAGCTATTTTATAAAAACCAACTATGTGCTTCAAAGAAACTGAAAATTTTACATATTAAATTTAATAATTTATGATAACGATTTTTTTAAATTTGAATCAAATTATATTTATGAAATAATAAGCAATCCATATTTGTGGTTAACAAACTGCTAATTATGCAAAAGGTTACCTTAATAAAATAACATAATAAATCACAATACATTTTTGTTCTTCAATATTGTGCAATAAGCTTTTAGAAAACACACAACAAGAAAAATGTACTTTATACCAGGCTAGCTTCATTTTGTTTACTATTCTCATCATTCTCATCATCATCTTCATCCATCATTTGTTTGGCCAATATTTTTGCAGTCTGGAATTCATTATAATGTTCCTTTCTTTTTTGTTCAAATACCTCCCTTGTAACTGAAATTATAAAATGGTTTAATCAATTAAATATGTCAAGAATTTTAGTACCTAACAAAGTTACATAAATTATGAAATAGTTACACATTTGATCAGTTTTATAAAATACAACTAACTTTTATCTTCTGGAGATTCATCTTCAGATTCAGGTTCTTCTTCTGATTGAAATGAACTACTTCTTCGGCTACCTCCTTCCTCAATCCTAGTATATAAATTAAATTATTATTTATTAATCAAAATTAAGCATCAAGGTGATCAAGGGACTGCAAGATTTTAATCAAAAGGATTGTGATGGGGATTATGAATCTAAATGATATGATAACATTATATTTTGATCGTATTATATATAATTATGTTTGGTAATAATTCATCTTAAAAAAAATAAAATGTTAATTTTAGAAAATATTTATGCTAGGTCCTTCATATTTATTTTAAAACTGTATAATATGATATTAAATACCTTTTCCTCAACTCTTCCGCATTTACACCACCATCCATTTCGTCATCATCTTCATTAACTTCTCGTTCATATGGTGTTTTTGGTTCATCTACTTTCATGTGTCCATAATCTTTATCTGGTGGATGTAAAGTTTTTAATATGTTCATTTCATCCCACTTAGCAGACTTGTTCCCAATTTTTTTCTGTTTTCTTGAATATGAAAAAACAGAATTACGGTTTATTATATTAGGTTGTAATACAATAAACATAAAAAGATTTATGATTATCCTAAAATTAACTTACTCTTTTTCTTCATAACTGACAGAAGGCTTTAGAATACCTTTGGACGGTTCTTTTTTCAAGTTATCCGTGGGGTTTTCAGATCCTGATGGACTCGAAGTAGAAGCCATTTGTATTCGATTTAATTTCTAATTGCAGTTGTAACTTTTAATAGGAACTTTAATAAAGTTGCATTATTTGTGTTTAGGAATTTAAAACTATTATAGGCGCATATTTTAGATATTTATTTAAATTTGAAATATGTTATCACTTTTTACTTATTATTTTTTTCAACTAATAAGAAATAGCAAAAATAAAATATTTTTTTGTTCAATTGAGTGATAATGTTTTGTGAGTTAAAAAATAAAATGTTAAATGATGTTTACCACGGAACTTAGTATCTATTATTTTAAATCGTACTGTTTAGTGCTCGTTGACCAAAATGTACCATGTACGGTACACGATGTAGAAAAGAGATTATATAGGTATATATATTCTTCCATACCACAGAACAATTTATTATACTCCATGGGTTCTTCTCTACATCGTGGTATGGCGGTATCGAATTCTAACTTAACGATACACAGTTGCAGTAACTTTGAAAATCATAATGAACTTTAACACATGTTATATTGAATTAAGCAAATTTAAGATAATACAGATTTCATCTATTCTGTGATACAGCTTTCGATCAATATAATAAATTTAATAATAATAGGCAGGTTGAGACGTTGAGTCCTAGCCCCTAGGGTTAGGGTTGAACAGTATTTGACTATTTTAGTAAAAGTATTCAAGTATTTTTTAATGCAGTACCTACCTATTGAATATTTTTTTAAACACTTTCAACGTCAAGTATTTTTTATATTATTTGAAATACCTACTATTTAGATTCTGATTTTTTTATATTTGTATCTAAGACTTTTTCTAGTAGAAAAAATGCTGCGATCATCGAATTTGAAACCTTTGGCTTCTGGTCATGATCTATTTGGTACTTTTGGGAGGTAAAAATTGAAAAATCTTTTTATTTTTTAAAATTATATGAACAATAAAAGGCGGGAAGTAAATACCGCAATATTATACAGTATAAAAAATTGTACCCACTTGTCGAGAATGCAATTGTAATGGATGTGTTAAATTAAATTTCAATGATAGATGCTTGTATGCGACAAACGATTCTGAGGGTTGATGGTGAGTGAGCCTAACATACTTTAATAATTAGGTAAGTAATCAAATTTAACAATTTTATTTAAAAAAAATTAATAAAAATCAAAAATTTCTCATTCGTTTATTACATAGGTAGCTCAAAAAGAGTCAAACTATTTAAAAAATTGTATGGTGTATAAAATATAGTCATATTGACATTTTTCAAAAATGTGAAATATCAACGGTTATTATAGTTGTTGAGTTAAACTAAAAAAAAAATAATCTATTTTAAGGCACCTAAGTCATATAATTTAGCGGTCGGACTTATTTTCGAAGTTCACGATTTTCCGATTTTGGGTATTCTCTTTGCTCATATGACGTGTATACTGTACATATTGCATACGCACAGCGCTCTATTTTATCTCGCCTTTTATGATTTTTTTTTTTACATAATAAGATTAGTTACACTGAATTTTATGGAGCAATTATATTTTGTTCACTATACTAAAAGTTTGTTGCATCGATGAAACCAGAAAAATTACATTTTTTTATTTTATTGATTTCATGTGTAATAAGTCTGAAAAAAAACCAACCAACTTGAGTTTTGCAACTGGAGCTGGTAGGCGAAGAGAGTTACTTTAATTGCAGGTAATGTTACGAAATGTTCGCACGACCTCGAGTCTGGCGACCGGAGACGACAGGCGTATAGCGAGCGACTACTTGTCAAACTATAGCTCACCCATTTGGTTACCTGTTATATAAGCTTAGGTCTGTACTCATCAACTCTCCTCCTTCGCAAATCGCAGACCACGAAGGGTCCACCTTCTACCACGCTCCCCAAGTGGACTATTTCCATCCCTAGGGCTTTGGGGCGATAGGAACCGGCAGGTGTAGGAAACCACTAGTCAATATAGTCAGTATAGTCAGAACTAGTCACCAATTATCACACTGTAACGTCTGTAACTGGTAAGGTTACGAGAGGTCCATAGGACCTAGAGTTTTCTGAGCTGACGTGTTGTCAGGTAATCTTGTCTACCGGAAAATAATTGCAAATATAGTTATTATTGTTCAGTATAGATAATAGGCGTATATCATAAGGACAATTAAAAGCGCGATAAACTATAGAGTGTTTCGCAAATGTGCATAAAAATGGCAAAACCGGAAACTTCATTAAGCTATACTATCAAAACTAAGTTCTACAGACAAATTCTAATCCACCATCGTTTTTCATATTCAACTACACCAGATTATGCAAAACAAATTGCAAATAAAATAATTTCCGGTAAAGTAACAAAGTTCCACGGGTATTTCAGATCTAATTGTAATTGATGATTGAATATAAACTATGAAGTTTTAATGCTAGCAATGGGTGTCAATAGACCATAGACCGCATAGATAAAATATTTATTTATTCAAAATTTCAACTAATACAATAAGACAATTAATATTTTTAATTTTTGTGAATGTGAGACAACTAAATATGGGGTGGGACCTTTTAAAAATATGGACACAAAGGTTGATCTCAAAGACGAACAAGTCCCCTTATGTGAATAAAAGGTATAGCTTGTAAAATTTATATAGTAGGTATATTGATGAATTTACAAGAAAAAATAAGTATTCGATTACGGAAAAGGCGTTTTGAAAAAGTGGTCCTATATAGTGTAGATCACATTGCACTATTTAAAAATCTATCCAACTGAAAAAAATTGACAATAATAATATAATGTATATAGTTTCATTTGTTTGGAAACTTATCTTAGATGGATATTTTGTATACTAAATCGGATCTAAGACAGTTTAAAAGAAGAAAATACATAATTAAAATTGTTTATAAGCGTTGAAAGTTAACAGTTTGACGATATTTTAAAAATACATACAATTTAAAATTATAATACCTCTGACATGAAAATATAATATACTAATATACTTTACAGGGATTATAATTTTTGACCATCGGATTCTACTGCATATATCGAAGTAAAAAAATGAACAAAAACAGTACGACCAATTTTGGTCAGTGTATTATAAATTCCTTATAAGTTAAAAGTGTTAAAACGCCTATTTTTTGTGCATAGCAGGTTATCTTTTTTTCCCTGATATATTATACCTAGGCTACTACATTTTCACCAGTACCTATTCGTTATAATGAGCCCATTAAAAGGTTTCCGTGTGGAGTTTAACAAAATTTCCAATAACAAAAGCAAGAACTCAAGTTATAAGAGTTATAAGACTAATGAACTAAATTCCAAATTCACTTATATATATTAAGTATCAATAATTATTAATTATAAACTTATTTTTCAACGCAAACGATTATAATACTTTTGCAAACAACTGCATCGTATTCATCATAATGGTTATTTCTTTGTATATTGACGTCAACTTCACAATCGTTTGTTTTTGTGAATTAATAATTGAGTCCATAAAATATTCATTTGCTGAAGGTTCACTTTCGGAAGTTTCGTCCATCTTTACGTAAATCGTATGGATGCCAGTCTTGAAAATAGCTTTGCGGTATTTCAACAGACTTGATACTAAATCGTCCGTAAACCGTCGACAGTTTTCCGTTTCCTGATTCAACATTTTTGTTTTAATATGTTGGTACTCCAATAACGAAGTACAGTAGTTCAGAAATTCAGTTTGCCTGTAAGTATATTTAGTTATTTAACGGAGGCACCTGGTTTTACGAAAACGCAACTACAGGTATTTTGGTAATGATTTATAATATAATTAACAAAAAATTTTTGCATTTATTGTATAGCTATATATACGTATTATTATACATTTTTATGAATTACATGCTTCAAAAACTCTAGAAGTTTACTTAAAAATAATAGGACACCTGCTGAAATATTTTAAGAGTGAGTCGAAGGCAACGATATAATTTTTACCATTATCCCATAGTCGTAAATCTTTAGGGTGCACTCACCGTGGTTATTAGAGTTAAAACCTCGATCGATAGTTTTTATCATGGCAAATATAAAATTACATGGCTGCTCCACACCATTCTTATAAAAAAATCACCAAAACTGTGCATATGTATGAAAAGAATGATTAAAATAAGTGCAATTATTTTATGTGTTATTGTGTTAGTGAAATAATTGTTGCAACAAAAACTAAAAGACGGGCGATAGACAATAGCATCGTCAGCACGATAAGATTATTTAATATTTATCTTTATCATCAGTCAGTCAGAACCCAAAAGTAATTCTTTAAAAATAAACCACCCGGGTTCATAGTAGTTAAAAACCTTGCCACACATACACGTGTTTGCTACCTACCGTAAAAATCATAAAAACAACCGACCGTACCAACCTACCCCTACAACAGCTAATTGCCCTTAGTCGCCTGGCTAAGGTCAATAAAAAAAAAAAAAATTTAATTTACAATAATGAATGTTTATTTAAAAAAAATATGTTGGTCTCCCCTTTTTGGCAGTCAATATGCTTTGATTTTTTTTTATTGAAAACTGGAATCTAGTTGGTACTTTTGGGGGTTGAAAGCAAAAAATTCCTGGTAGTTTCAAAAGCCCCGAGAAAACCAACAAAAATTAAAGTAAATAGTGATTTTTACATAGAATCAGTTTTTTCTACAAACCCGATTAAGTTTTTATGGTGCACCTTTTTTTAAAAACTTTGATGGCACTATTATGGCAGGGATATACATTCATCAGCCAGACTGATGTATATTTTCATACCCTACGCTCAATGTTGGCTTACAATAAATTTACAGATGGTCGTGGCCACATGAGGATAGTCGGGATATGCCCCGGTGTTATGTATACCTAACTCGAAAATTAAACGGTAGATACATTACATTTTTACCAAATGTTTATAAGACTATTTTTCATTCATGATAAAATTATCAAAATATTTCAACTGTTGTTTGTTTTTGAGCATGAAAAATTGTTGTTTTTTTTATTTTTTTAAAAAATAATTTTTGGCTGTATGGACAACAATTTAAAAATGTAATACAAGGTCCCCCAAAAGTTATTATATGTGTAATTTAGTGTAAATTCACAATAAATTATTTTTAGTGTTTTTTTTTTCGTGTTTAATGGTTTTTATCATTTAATTCAAATTTAAGACATTCGTTACAAAATAGGTACACGACACCAATATATACAAGACTACAGGAGAGCGACACCCACTTGACAACCTTTTTATTTGTGTCTAAAGAGACTATAAAAAGTACTCTAATCATCAACTCTGGTGGAGGATTCTGGAAGAAAATTGGATCTAGTTGGTACTTTTGGAATGTTAAAATTGAAAACTCGGTACTTTTTCAAATAAACAGGTAAAGTGCGAAAATAAATTTAACATTAAAATACCTAATAAGGTTAAAATTGATTGTTTGGTACCTTGATTAAAAACACAAAAAAAAGCCGAATTTTTATAGTATTACAATGATTGGAAATTTAAATAAAGTTTCTCATAAGTAGTTCGTATTTTAATCAAAAAATCACTGACTTATGAATTTATGATAATAATTAATAGCCAATGGGTATGCAAATGTAATTGTTTTGGAAAAATTAAATTCAACCTATAATAGCAATATAATATAAAATATTCTACGCTGACACTCCGAATCGTTTTTCGTATTCATTAATATATCATTGAATTCAGATTTAATTCATCCATTACAAAGACCTACTCGACACCTATACTGACAGCACTACAGCATAGAAATTCCCACTCGCCTACTTAATAAAAAATGTTTAATATTATATACAATAAAATATGATTTAAAAAAGTAGGTAACTAATATACGACATATGTTTAAAACAATTTTTAATAGTGTTGAATTTTATTGTGGTGGATAAGTTTGAATTGGAAAAATAATTGTGGAACTGGATACATTATACCTATCTCATTAAGCGGAAACGGATATTGATTATAGTTGGGGAAATATGCACTTTTGGTGGAATCTAAAGTTCCAAGCTCTTAAACCTCCAGAGGGGGTCCAGAATTCAGACCCTGCGAACATCATACAACTGTACAACTATTAACTTTCAGGTACCTACCTACTACCTTTATAATATATTAATATAGTAGCAGCCCCTCGGTATATGTGCGCCGATATATATTTTTATGTATTCTGGAGTACTTGATGCGATCCTTGTCGATGCTCGAATGAATGTCAGATAACCGATCGATGTTTGTAGTCAAGTACTCCAACACTTGTCGATGATTGGACGGCACATTGCAGACCGGACAGTGTGAACAGGCGCTGGACCGGGTGTCCATCAATGCCGAAACGAACGCGCTCATCGTGTGGTCGGCCGTAAGATGGTCATTGGCCTGCACGACGGCCGTCGGCTGTTCCATTCGGAAATCGGCCCCGCAGTCGCACGGTCCACCGCTGCAGTGGACGAACGTGAACGCGTCGCTGATGCCCATCACATCGTAGTGGCGGCCATCGACGTACGCGAACCGGTACGGTCGAGTACACCGGACGGCCCACCGGCGGACGGTTATCTCGGCGTGTCCGCGGCCTCCGCCTGGCAAGACGACGTGCGCTACCATCTGCGAAGCGTAATGGAACGCGGCCGGTACGACGATCACCGCTGCCCCGTCCACCGCGGCCATGTAATCGGCCACCGTGTACTGGCAACGCACCCGGCCACTGTCGATGTCGAACCATTCACTGTCACACGTCAATGACACCCATTTGTCGCCAAACGCACTGACTCTAGCCGTGACGTCTGTCGAACCCATATTGATGGCCGCACAGGTGAATTCTTGTATCTTCGTATATACGTGTTCGTTAACTTTGAACGTGCGTAATAATACGTAAGTACCAAGTCGATAAATATATAGGTAAATTTAGATTTTAGATGGTTAGGTGTGACGTATAGGTAAGTACTTGATGGCTACTGCGCTGGAGGATCCTATACCCACATACTTATTGTGCAATAGGTACATATATATATATATATATATATAGGTAGGTACTGCAAATGCCGTGTCTTTCGTGAGTTGCTCAGCTTCCGGTGGTGAATACTATATTGTAGGTATAGGTACCTAAATAATTTGGTGTATTAAATGCATGAGTGAAAATATAGTTCAGTATGGATGTAGATGGTCTCAAAACTCTACAGCGATTAGCGATCGATGTAGGTGTGTCGATTATCAGATCGCAATTGGTTTTTTCCTACAATTATTAGAGTCTATAACGGAATTTTCTGGGTGGCTATGGTGACCGAGTGATAGTTTTAAGTGTCACTTTAATAATTTATAACATATTATTATGTTGTACATAGAAATAGTTCTTAAAATATCATATGACCTACAAATCATTATTTCATACAAAACAGAAGTCAACGAATGTCGAGACAAGAAAAATTCAATGACTACCTACTCGAGGCGATGACAATTAGGTACGACAAGACCGCAGCAGTCATGGATTTGCAAGTGATTTTGTAGCTAGCGACCGGCCATATTCAATTTTTCGTTTTCGTTTTTGATTGTAAGATTGATTTTATTATATTTCAGTTTGTTTGAAATTTTGAATCAAGTGTTCTTTGTTTTCTTTGTCAAAATACTTGTACCTTTTGTTAGAGTACCCACCTATCATCTCAAATCTGCTTACACTAAGGTGTTTGTGACGATAGAACACTTTTATAAAAGGTAGCAAGTTATACATATCGTACTTACTTTCTCTACCAGTACCTAGTCGTTACTGTGGTCAGTTGAGTAAGAGTAAGTTTGTAAGACTTAGTCTAGGTTAAAGAGATCTCACCACAGAATAGGTGAAACTGTTTTAGATTATGAGCGGAGGGATGAATATATAATATATTGATTTTACAATGTTTGTTCTTTTATATATTTTTTTTTTGTGTGTCTATCATCATGGTTTGGGGAAGTGAGTCACGAAAATTATTTTGAGTTAGGCTTAGGAACACATAAAAGAATTTATTTTTACATCTAACATTTAAAAATGTAATATAAAATTCCTTATATGTTTGTCTACCTTTATAAAAAAAACGGATCGATTGGACGGTCAAATTAAATTTTATTTGTCTACAACATTCGAATTATCATGTTACGATTTTCTTTTTTGTTGTAATTCAAAAACAAATAACTGTAGGCACTTGAAATTTACACCATATATTTATTTCATCATTTCATATGATTAATCAAGTATATTTTGACTTGTTTTAAGTTATTGTCGGACATTATCAAATTTAAAATTTTGGTCTTTTTTTATTTAAATGTCAATACAATTTTATTTGTTGGGTCAAATAGCGTGAACATTTAATACAAGGCCTCTGATTTATTGTTTCAATATCAGTTAAAAAATATTAAAAATGCATAAGCATTGAAAGTTCAAATTTTGACAATAGGACTACTGGCCCTTCAGCAGTCATACTAAGCAACAAGGCCCCAGGGCAATGCACTGTTTGTACCAGTGTGGTTTATTCGGCACTGCACAAGACAACAATTGAATAGTAAATTATCGCTCTGGCCTCTAATAATCAAGCAGTTTAGAAGACTTGTAAGCTATAAGCATTTTTGAACACCTTTAAGTTTGAGGTATTGAAGAATCCGAAAGATCAGAATTTAAATAAATATGTAATTAGTTAATTAAAAAATAGAAGTGTATGTGCTTGGTAAATCATTCTATATAGTGTACCTATAAACTTAATTTTATTAATATAATATGAACATGCAAATCTATAAGCAGGGACCTAATTAATTTGTCTATTAAGGGTGGTGTTTGTTAATACAGATTTCACGGTAAAATAATTTTTTTAATTTTTCTTAGTTGATTGTTTGGATTTGAAGAAATAAGCTTAAACAGTACACCGGACAAAACATATTTAAGCCAAAAATAATTTGTTTACCAAATTTATGAAGTATTTCAAATAATAGAGTATTGAGCATATACCGAAATAGATTATTCACTAATAACTATTAAGTGTATGGCATTGGATAATAGTAACTAGTAGTATTATAATGTCATTAATTTTGTGAAGAAATATAAAATATACTATAAAATTACACATCTACAAATTTAATTATTTGTTTTTTTTTTTTTTTAATAGAAACGTTAAAAACTGATAAATAAATTTATTTATAAATACATATATGATACATTTACTATATGATTAAAATGACATAGTTCATAATAAATACAATACATAATTTTTTAAAAAAATACACGTCTTGTAAACATGGCTATTTTAATAGTTGGCTAAGGTAATTTGTTTACATTATCCGCTGATGCATGAACCCAAATAAGATTGGGAGATTATAATTATAATAAATAATAATAATGTATTCAATGATTTTATATACATTTCATAAAATACAAGAATATATATTTTTCAGTAGTATTTGAATTTGATTAAAATAAAACAAATATAAGTGTTTACTATAAATTAAATCAATTACATTTTTAAACAATAAATCACAATAACAATAATTAAGGTACCTATAGAAATTCTACGAAATCAACAGATAAATAACCTGTGTATAAAAATATATAAATTAATATATTTATGTAGATAAATATTAATTTTTGGTATTATATAGAGTTAGCCACTGTGTTCTCCCTTACAGCAAACATGGGAAAACAGGAAAATACAGTAGCCCACTCTGTATATAACAACTATATCATTTGCAGAGTATAAAAATTTGCCGCTTTGTATAACATAAAGTATTTAACAAGTGATAAATTGTTTATATATTAATGTATAGTACAATTTTATATTATGTAAAAAAAAATTTAAGTGGTTAACCTGTTAACATAGGTATAATTAATACATTTTTCAATAATTAGGACTAGGCATAATACACTATTATTTTTAAGTTTAAAATAACTGGTTACTTTTATTTTTCTAAAGAAATTCGGAATCAAAATTAATGGCATTTTGTAGACATTTAAAACAATATTATTACTATTTCATATTATTCACTAGTACTATCCTCAATTGATGAACGTATTTGTTCATCATCGCCTTCATTCATTGGGGAATGGTTATGATCATTTTCCGAGTCAGTATTGTCAAGTGAACCAGATGGTTGAACTGATTGAGTTGTAGTTCGTGGAGCTTCACTTCCTTTAGGTCCGTCTTTACCAGAGACTAAATGAGAAGGTTCATTACGATTTTGCATTCCTTTTAAATGTTTTTCTCCTTTCCTCCATAATGTTATTTCCTGTAAATTAATTTATTTTTCAGCTTTACTTAATTCAGTCACAAAGGATTTTTTTTTTAAATCCTTGGGATTATGGAAATAATAAATATAAATTATTGTGTACTTTAAGTGACAATTTGTAATTTAAGCTATTTAAAAGCATTTAAATAATATAAAGAAGTATAAATTTACAAAAAGCTTCCATTTATGATTTGATATTTAATAACAGTGATCCGAAAATATGAAATTTAAAAGTATAAAAATTTACTCTCCAACTAAATTCTATACTACATAATTTTGGAATTACTCATTATTTACTGACTATTAAATAATTAACAATTAAATGAGGTAAGTATTATAAGTAAGGCTGGGTTATGAACACCTTAAACTTGAAGAATTTTGAATTGTTTGAAGTTCAAGAAAAATGTTAGTTCAAATTCGAACTCGAACATCTAGAATAGTTCAAATAGTTTATCAAGCATAATTTATATTGTTCGAGACAATTTTTTTTCTGTGTGTGCAGGCACCGTTAATTTTTGAAAACCTCATTATTATAATGATCTCTGATTAAGTGATAAACCAATAGGTTTAATTTTTTTATAAGTTCAAAAGTTTGAAGAAGCATTGAGTTAGAATTTGAACAGTTTCAAAATTCTGTTCAAGTTCACTTAATCTTAGGTTAGAACCATCCTTAATTATAAGCCTATTAACAATCAATAATTTTTTATACATTTTATCTAATCTAAATTATAATTTCATTAACATTTATGTAGACAATTTATTGATAATACAATTTAATTAAATTATAAAAATTCATAAAACATATCAACAAAAAATTTCATGTCTTTACGATTATTATGTATTGAAAACAATACATTTATCGCTTTGATAAAAATCTAAAATATATATCAATAATTTATGAATTGTCTAGTCGAATAAACATTATTGTTATTAGTTTTAATTATTTTAAATATGTATCAATAATTTGTGTATTAAATTATAAATAAAATAAGTTATAACATACTTGTTGCTTAAAATAGCGTCTATCTTCTTCATCCATTAAAACAAGATTTAAAAAGTATCTCACTGAAAACCTCTTGTTTACATCTCTCATAGTAGGTGTGAGATCATAACCAGCAAGAAATACTCTAATAGGAATACTTTCTCCTCTAACAGGTGCTCCATCCATTATTTCATACTTGGCTATAGTTTCGTTTTCATTAAATGTATTGGGACCTAAACAATTAAATATATATTTTATTAACTAATTCAAAAATTTCAAATATATTTTACTTGAATAATAAAACTTATATAACATAATGAATCTAACCAGATCCAGTAGTTTCTCTTTTAATGATAGCAATTTCCATGTGTTTTATCTTTATTCGTACAAGTAGAAAGTAAATTTTACCCACAATTACATCTTTCAAGTGATATCTAAAAAAATTTACACATATAGGTTAGGTATTAATAAATTAAAATAACTTTTAAGTAATTGGTAAATTCACACACTTGCACTTATTGTATTCAAACTCAATATGTAAACAATCTTCAATTCCTACTTCCATTTTTATACTATTATTCATATCAGGATAAGATGATAATGTATGAACTATAATATCCATTTCTTTAACTATATCATAGATTCTTCGTATGACGGTAACCCTCAAAAAGTATCTAAAAAAAGTACAAAATTATTTATAACCTATATAAAAACCTTAATATTATACATTTATTAACAATAAATCAATTGTTTGTTTAACTATTCACTATACCTCAGCCTCACATTAGAGCCAGTATATGTCTCATATGGTTTTTCTACATTTAAAAATTCAAAATTATATGAAGTATTCTGCAACATTTCTCCAGGCCTGGCCAGTTCCTTGACTAGTGATGTAAACTCATGATGGTTACCCCGATCATAGTACATTTCTATTTGGCCTATGAATTCAACTTTAATACCCTGGTGTTCCAAACGACTGCTTGACTTTTTTAGTATTACATTAACCTATAAATAATACAATTTTTTTCTCAATACAAGTCAATAAAATTATTTTTAATGAGAATAATATAACGGTTAAATTCTTCATTTGTATAATTATATATTAAATAGCAAACATTAATTCAATGGAAATATGGGAAGGGGGAGGGTGGAAGGCAAGGTATAGATTTCTGTCTAATTTTATAAGAAGCCGCAATAGGTTGGAACAGAAATATATATTTTTATAATTTTGAAAAAATATTATATTGTATAGATAATAGGAAATTATTGTCAAGGTAATAATAAATATTTGTAGTTTTTTAGCTGGAATAATAGACCCCTAAGAGTCATATTGAGTATGTATGTGGAAGGAACATGATATTTTATATTATTAGACAGGTCTATTTTAATAGAAAACACAGCCGGATCGAATCCCTTTAACTTCAAATCATAAGTTGTTTAACAATTATAGTAAGTTACCTAAAATTTTTAAAATATTTCAAAATAAGTATTTAAGTAAAATAAAAATATTAAGTGTATTACTCTTCCAGATACAGTTTCTCCGTCATAGTATATTAAACTTTGATCTTTTTTACTGCTTTCATCTAGTTTCTTTTTTCCATCCGGTCGATCTAAGACTATTTCCAACTCCGCAGTTTGTCCAAGACCAAAAAACGTCTGTAACATTCATGTTAATGCATATTAGAAACAACTATATTTAAAAAAAAGTTTCATTCCATAAATTATAAATTATTACAATAGATTAATTTTGGAAATTTAAACTTATACATAATGAAAACAATTGATGAAACAACATTAGTTTTTTATAAGATGTATTAAATAAAATAGTTGACCAATTTTAAGGCAACAATAATGATAATGATGATAATTGAGGTACAAAATTAAGTTTAAATAATTATTTTTGAAGGTTAGAAAAGGAACAGTTAGGCCAAGCGCACATCAACGTAGTGCGAAACAGGAGGCCAGGTTATTGTACTGAGAATGCGATGGGTTGTGGCAATTTTTTTTTCATTAAATTGAGGTGCGCCCGCCCTTAATCTACAAGAGATTTTTTATAATATTAAGTCTTATTAAACATGAAAATACAATATATATTACAAATTGTGGGGATGTATTATATATTAAAAAAATACAAGAATAGGTAGGACATATTAGAAGTTATATTTTTCAATATTTACCACAAATGAATTAAATGAAACTGCCAATTATCTATAATAATTTAAAATAGCTGAGATAAGGGTAATGCATTTACTCTAAAATAGCTAACTCAAATATACCTACCTCGGTTTTTTTTTTTTTTTTTTGATTTAATACTGCGTGGGGATAGGTAATTTGAATAAATACATGTACCTAAGCATGTTATTATTAAATACATAATTTTAACGCAAGAAATTCAATTTTTGCTCAATATAGGTTAATATTTGTTTACCGATTATAGGCAACTAACAAGATATTAAAGTTTTTCTATTCTTGTTATAATATTCACTGTAGTAATAAAAAATAAAACTATCGATTTCTACTAAGTGATACTGCTCTAAAGATCCTAAAATCAAAATGTGTATATAACATGCTATGTGTTAGCTCAGAAACAATTGAGTGATATAAATATTTCTAACCATACAATTATAAAATAGGTATTGTGAATTTATAAAATAAGAAAATTGGGTAGGTATTTTGTTCAATTAAAATTGATTTAGATTAGATACTTTCTTAATAACATTTAATTAGATTTAACCATAATACTATTTAAATACCATAGGTAGAATGAGTCTATGACTTATCTTGAAAAAATGCATATTAGAATTTAAAAATAAGCACGTAGGTACTGATAAAATCACCCAATTAGTTTTAATTGAATATTCTGCTGAAGTAACATAGTCTAATTTCTAAATCAACTGTGATTGATAATATTATGTTAACATGCAGGATAGCAGCAGGTAGTGAATGTTTAATGACAATTTGGAAAATAACTGGGTATGAATCTACCTATGAACAAAATCCTATTATTAATGACACTTGAACAACAATTGTGTGTGTCAAGGCCCACCGGTAGGTGGTAAATGCATTAAAAATCAGCTAAACGTGTAAAAAGATTGTAACAAATAACAATAATATTTGGAAGCAATCAAACACACAGCCTGACGACTGACACAAACTAAGATGTTACTGGGGGAGTAGCCGCGGTGAACAAACAGCAGTTTATCACCAGAACGGAGGGCGGCACTCACCATTTTTGAGTTTCGTCGTCGGTGGACGGACTAATCTCTGGACGACTGGACTGCCGCCCGCGTACCAAAAAAAAACCGTCGTCGGCGGACGGCACGCGAAGGTGAGCGTCTGGATGAGGATGACGTGCTGACGGAGTCCACCGCCCAACAGCAGAAAAACAGACTCTGTCTTCCGCCGTGCTCTATCTCAATCGGCAGACAATATCATCGTCGTGGGCATGGCTGGCTATTCCGAAAACGCACACGACCAACAATTCGTACGCGGGTCTCCGGTCGATGATTCCCGAGTGCGACGCGACAAAACAGTTGCACACGATTTGATTTTAATTTTTTTTTTTACTTATCAATCGACACACACACGATAGACGTTACAATGAAAAAAAAAAAAAAAAAAAAAACGAAAATAATAAATCGAAAAAAACACCCACAAGCCGACGGCGGTCAATATCACAATAATTATTCACAATATCGCAGATATAATACTATATTATTATTATTATTATTATTACGTACGTACACACAATATTTTATAATATAATATAATAAATATGTATAATAAACGGTGCGTGCGTATTATGTACATACGTATATTCTATGTACATATACAATAATGTTATGTGTGTGGATCACAATACGGTGGTCATATAAGTATGATAATATCACGTACATACAACTATAGAAGTTGGTGCAGTAGCAGTGGTAATGTTTCGACTTTTCGAGATAAGTTTTTATTCGTCGTGACGGACGGGATATGCAAGCGCCCAGTGCAGCCACGTCGCACGGACCGACGGACGGGGAGAGCTGATACCTACGTCACGGCAGACGGTTTTTTTTTTTTTTTTTATTGGAACGTAATAGGTATAGGTAGTAACCAGGGTAGTAGGGTACTGTACATTGAATACCCATGTAAGTATGTGACTTTGTTACTATAGTAACCTTTTTAATAAATATTATATAATTCCTAATGATTAAGAACCTACCAATTAAGTATCAGTTATTTGAAGCTAGTTTCAATTTTCAGTTTTCCCGCGCACCGCGCACGCATTAAAATAGTAATTATATTATCACTGTAATAGTAATAATAAAGTATCAAGTTATTTTTTAAAAATATTTAGAGTCTTACGCATTGGCACCTGCCGTACCTATAGTTAAAATTAAGTAAAATGGCATAATGCTATAAAAATGTATTTTTATAAAAAAAATTAAAAATACCTGAGAACACCTACATGAGTGGGAATATTTCTTCTTTGCTGGGTACCCTACATTTTAGAAATTTTTTTCAACTTATGTATTTTTGATTTTTGAACACTGAAAAATATGAGGCAAACGAAAATTGTTGCAGATCAATAGTTACAAAGTAATAGCCATTTGAAGTTAGTTGTTTTTACAGTTTTGCTTAAACAACAGAGATTTACTATTTGTGACAGTTTATTTATTTATTTTTTCGTTTCTACAGAACAACATGGTAATAATTACTCATTAATAAAATTTAAAAAATCATATATTTATTTTGTTATAAAAACAAAGAATAACAAGGTGCATTGCGTCGTCATTGTTTCTGCTGTCGTTCTCATTGTCATCACCGCCACTAGCGTTATGCCGTTATCGTCGTTACCGCTGCTTTCATTATCATCGAACTCGTGTATGCTGCTATCGCCATAAAATATTCCGGCTTGCCTAAAAAATTTCACTGTGGCATCTAAATTAAATACCCGACATTTTTTAAGAACGCTAACTTTGCCAAATATTCCGCTTAAAAATATTTTTTCTATAATATTGGGATATCGATTCACAAACTCTCCATGATGCTAAAATAGACTCCAGTCTTTGGATCCTTAAAATGGAGGTTATGATATACCGTAAATTGAATGTAATCCTCATTATTTAAAGTATTGTACGCCTACAATTAAAAAGATGAGTAAAAGTGTACCTATATATTTTTAGAAGTTAACTAAAAATACCTTCCAACAATCAGAAATAATCAAAGTTCCCGGTTTCCCCCATTCTTTAATCATTTTCAATAGTGTGTCGGCGGTACGATTTTCCTGCACCGGAACCATGAAACAATTTCCGGTCTCTCGTTCGTAACCTCCGAACACCACATTGCCCTTCTTTCCGTGTCCTTGATGGTGCTTTCTTTTACCAAATTTACTTCTTTCGATTTGTTATAACTCCAAAACTAAGTTATAAGCCAAATTCTGGTTTCACCAATATTTTTTTCACTCAAAATATAACGAGTTCCACAAAAAAATTGACAAAAAAGGGGTGCTACGTAAAGTAAAAATGTGCCAAATTCTTCCCATGTTATCCACCAGTACCTCCAAAATACGTCAATACATGATTACCAATATTCAATCAGAGGGTCACATATATTTCCAATTTATTTTAGTTGATGAAAGTTCAAAAATATTTGTCAAACAGTTATAGTAGAAAATGTTCGTACTTCAGTTTTTATGGGGGTCTCTTGTAATAACAAGGCTATAGAGTTGGTATTTTGGGGTCAAAAATCAAATTTTTCCCGTGATTTCCCAACTATTGGGAAAAACAATACAGCAATTTGGGAAAACTTAGTTTTTGGTTACATTTATTTTTTTCCTCAAAATGAATATTAAACTGTGGGGACTCAAAGTTTCACCAAATGCATTTACTAGAAATGAAATAATTTTGAATATTTCTGCTCTTTGTGCTACTTATCATATCACTTCACCCTGCAGAATCTAAAACTAAAAAAATGGTAAAGATAACTAAAAATTGTAAAGAGTAAAAAACAAAAATGCTTTGTTGCATTCTGCAATGGTGCATTATTGGTGCGTACAATTATATTATCTAATAAATAATATTATCAAAATACTTGGTACTTGTTGAAAAATTATGAGTAGGACCTTAAATTGACCGCTCTACATTGTTATGGTGAGTCATATGATACCATCTATTAATAATGCCTTGTATATATATTCATTTATATTATACGCAGCTAGCACCGAAATTCGTCAGTCATCACACGTTACGTTTCTTATTATTGCGATTTCGGCGTATTATTGTCTTGCAAATCGTTTGAACGGACACGATTTTCGTCTTGCGCTTGTCCAACAGCTTTAAACACCGATGGCTGTCGTATGGGTCGCAAAGACCTTGTTTTTCGGTCGACCTGGCAATCGGATCATCATCGTCCGCTGTTGCCGCCGCTGTCGCTGCCGCCATTGCCGTCAGCAGATCGGTCGCCAAAGGTGTTAGCTGTTTATCCTGCACGTCGTCCGCGCTAATCATCTCAACGTACGTGTGGATGTTATCGTCACTCCACCAGTGATGGTCAAGTTCCACGTGGTCGCTGCGTGAGGCACGCGTGGTCGTCAAGCGTGGCCGGTGGGTCCTGCTGGCTAGTGACTTGGACTTGGTGAACTGTCGCGGAGTGTACGATCCGGCGCCTTCGGGCATCGGACACTCATGCACCATGTCGAACATGCCAATCCGGGTAGCCCAACCACGGCCTCTATTGAGCAGCATCAAGCCCACGCCCTGTACTACGCTCTGGGCCACGCGTTTAGCTGCAGGCGCCACCCGGTCGTGTTCGGCGCAGTCGGCTGCCAGGCACGGGTCGTCCGACACGATGTCTATCAACCACGGCCTCAAGTCATCGCCCAACACAAACGTACCGCGGAAAAGTTCCAAACAGTTGGATCGCAGGTTGAGAGAACCAGATGCCACGGCCGCAGTTACCGCTGACACCACGGATCTCCTGACCGCCGTGTAGACGTCGTTGCCGCCTTCGCCGTCTTCTACTTTGTCGTTGACCAGTTGCTGCTTCTGCTGTTGCTGCACCTTGTCAATTTTTGTACCTCGCCGCATTTTTGCCCCGAGCTGCTTGAGGCTGCAAATCAGCGCCGTCGACCGCACCATCCCGTGCAGCTTCCCCGACTTGAGTCGGTTGTAGTGTCCGGACCTGTCGGAGTTCTGGTACAGTGAGAATCCGTGCGGGTAAGGTTGCAGGGCGCACATACGGTGCAACCACACCGTCAGCCTGCCGTCAAGCGTCGATGTCACAATCCACGTGTGTACGTCCGACTTGACGTTGTCACGCAGTAGCGGCGTCTCGATGTACTTCTGCACGATGTAGTCGTTGTCACCCGCTCTCGCGCAACGGTCCAGCACGTCACTGATCTTGTTCAACATCACCGGCCGGTGACGGTGGCCCGCCGTATCCTTGACTATCCAAATGTTCTCGTAGCCGTCCATCGCTGTCTGTGGCCTCGCTGCCGTCATCTGGTTCACGATCAGTTTACTAGACGCAGACAGATAGCACAGCGCAGCATCCACATCGTCACCCGTCCCCAGCACAGTAAACTTCTTCCCGTCGTGTACAATCATGTAGTAGTGTTCAAAAAACGTTTCCCAGCCATCTCCCTTGCCCGGAAACGTTGTCGCCCCAAGCGACCTGCCGTTCGTTAAATATTGGTGGCATTTAATCGCGGCGAAGTGGAGTGCCGAAAGAGGAGCCTGTGATATTATATGAGATAGAAAAATATACCTATTGTCAAAACGTTTCAAACAAATTGGAGGTAAAAATTAATATACGAAAAATTTACAAAGCCACATCTCACACTTAAGATGACTATAACTATGTAAGAAACACATTTTTTATACAAATGAATTCAATATTAGATTCTGAGAGGAGCGATGGATTCATAGATTTTACTGTGATATGTGATTTTTGTGTCTGAAGAGTGAAGACACTTTTTTAGTAGAATCAAGCGATCATCTGCAACTTCGAAGGAGGTTTCTGGTTGAAAATTGAATCTATATAGAACGAACTTTTGGTAGGTCAAAATTGAAAATCTCAATACTTTTGAAAAATAATTAGAAAAAAATACGAACATATTGTTTGGTAACCTATTAGTTACCCAAAATACCGTTTTCGAATTTTATTATATATATTTTTTATAAATGTTTGCAAAATGTTTTTCACTCTGTCAAAAAAAGCTTAAAATGTAATCCTTGTATTCCTATTATCAATATTGGCGTTAAAGAAAAATGTACTCTCATGCTGTTGTATATACTATATGAAACAGATGCGTTAGAAATGGTATGTTTGGCTCGTGCGGGGTGGTAATTTCAGTCTTTGACGAATTGGTCCAGGACCGGCGGCTTGTTTCACAAACGTCGGGTGACTGAAAATTAAAATGCTCCCTTCCGTCCTTCCTCACAATATATTACTAACCTACTAAATTGGAATCCGAAAATGATGATCATACTACCTCGATATAGAACAAAATAATAATAAATATTTTCGAGTACCTATAGGTACTGTGTAGTGTGTACTCACTTGACCGTTTTTGGCGCACATAGCACGGTGACCGCCGTCCACGAATGCACGCAGTAACGACACGCAAGCGGTTAAAGAGTAGTCTGCAACGAAGTCGGCCACGTATATCCCGTCGGTGCTTGTCGAGTATGCCCTCGGGTAGTGGATGTTAAATTCGGATTTCCCAGCCAGAGCGTGGCCACACAATTTCAACGCTGCGTTCGCGTTTCTCGGGAACCGGTTGACCACGACTTCCGGGTCTAGCGTCATCCAGTTGACGCCGCCACTGTGCTCGTCTATCCATACCAGACCGGACTCGTAAAGCTTGACAACCGCCTTGACGCGCTCGGTGTTACTGTGTAATGATAATATTACGGTGGAACCTAAATATAGGATTCAAAACGATTTATGTAAATATTAAAATGAAAAATCACACTTTATAAAGCACCCCTTACACCGACATCGAATGAGGAATTATAATAATTATTGTACCTACCTATGGGCATCATCACATGAGTAACAAATACTTTTGATATTTTAGAGAATATGGTTTCTCTATCCTGATCCGTAACAAAATACTAGAGCAAAGATCAAAGTCAAAATTAGCACACACATGCCAAATTGGAATGTTAAATGAAATGTATTAGCAAAGTGTTAAAAACATCCACTTATTATCAATGTACCTAAAACCTTTATTTTTGAACATCATCTATAAAAATCATTTTTATGAAGATACTAGCATTGAATTTTCAAGTTATTTTACCAAGTGAAAACATTTTTATCGAAAATTATTTCTAAAAAGATTCTCATACCTATAAATAGCACAAAAAGCCAAATTATTTCAAAAATGTTACCATATATTGAAAAAGCTCAGTTAAATATTTGGTAAAAATTTCATATGTCTACGGTTATTACTTTTAAGTTACATCAATAAAATAAAATAAATATTTTTAAACAGGCATATTGTATTTTCAGAATCAAATATATTGCAAATGTATAAAATTATTAAAATTAATCAAATTCAATTAATTTGTATGGAAGTTACTACTAGCTACATAACATACAATTTTCCCAAAAATCGTAGAAAAACTCAATTAAATCAAAAGCTTAAATTTAAAAAACAAATTGATATATCCACCATAGTAAAAAGAAATATATTATTTCATTTATAAGTTTTTATAAAAATTTTAATAGGTAGTTAATAATAAGAATTATTATAATAGTTTAAATATATTTTATTAATTTATTAATACAGGTAGCTACTTAATACTATTACCTATTCATATAGCCCATATTGGGAACGTCGTAAGATCATAGCTGAAAATCTATGATTTACTATCTGCCTCCTCTGGGCTCTGGCCTTGCTTACAAAAAATTGTGACTGGATAAATGTGTTTTTAAGTGTAAATCATATTACTTATATTTTATTTTAATGGCATTCCACCCGGCGTTGCCCGTGAGACTCGCTTGGGCTTATATACGAGTAGTAGATTATATTATTATCAGACTTCCCGACCCCGAGGTGAGTTCGTAAACATCAAAGTTATACCTAGTCGTATTTAAATTATACAACATCACAAGTCTCAAGCTATCCTATATTCCTATCTAATATCCTTTGTCTGGCAACAATCGAAAAATTAGTGTTAGGATTTTAGGAATACCATCTTGCATTTTTACTAAATTATCAAATCATCTAAAATAGTTGCTATTGGTTACAAATCATGTATATAATTCTTTAGTTTCTTTTTTGCTGGACAGATGACGTCACTGTCATTTCATCACTACCACACATTTTTCTCACAACCGCAACTTTATCCGACTAAATTTATGAATAAAATCCTTTTCCGTGATATACTTTTTTTAATTTAAAAAAATGATACATGCAATAACATTATTCTACAAATTTTCAAATTGAATAGGGTCCATTTTTATGTATATCTATACAGGTATAAGTAAAATAATAAACAATAATAATAATAATAGATAGATTATTGTTAAAATTTAAATATAATAGTAAAAAAAAAAAAATATAATATGTATTTGCAGGTTAAATGTCGATTAAAATATATAAAAGACCTATCTAACTAGGTAATTAATAATCTAAATTAATAATCTAACCTACTACTATTTTTCTCTCGTCTATTACGTTGGTAATGAACTGATCCTGCACGACATTTCCCTTGACAAATGACAATAATTAAATGCCCTTGGGTTTACCCTTCTTAAACTCAATTAAATGTTAGTTTCACAGATATTTTTTAACACACTTGTGTGATTTTGATCAAATTTAAAATAGGTACATATGTAAGATTATATCCAATCATAATAACTATTCAGTTCAGTGGGTGGTAGGTAGGTACTTACCGCCTCGTCGGAAATAGTTGCCGTCTACAGTAATTTTGCCGATCCAGCCATTTTCGATCAACATCGTCTGAATCTCGGCTGGCATTTTAGCCACTGAGGTAAATATTTTTCTCTCGCGGATCGCTTGGTCTACTGTGCCCACCGAGTTTTTGCCGCTTTGTCGACGAAACTTGCAGAACGGTAACTTAGCGTTTGCGCCTTTGGAGCACTTGGTAACCGCGCTACCAAACTTCACGGTTGCCGAACCTTTAGGTCCGAACGAACATACCTTTCGCGTCCGTTTAGCAGACCCATTACATGACGGCGACTTACCGCTTATGCTTCTGATGGATAATATTTTACCTCCGTTGTCTCTAAGTGCAATGTGATTGTTACTGGCCATTAGTACGTGTAAAAGACACAAATTATGTGTTTGGTGTTAAAATATATGAATAAATGAGCATAATTACGTGAATTGGTAGGGTTACTATAGTTAACCATATAATGCTTTGAGTAGTGATGGCAACGATGTGCCATACAAGTTCTATTTATAACTGACAACGGTGTTCAATAAAATACATTATATTACATTTTACCATGAAGTGTTATTATTGAATAACTTCTTCAATCAAGCCAACCATGACCTATGATCTACTATGTATCCCTCCATTGTGCAGTTTATTGTAAATATTTTATACAGATTGTACGAATTAAATAAATATGCCATGTCATATTACATTTTGAATGCCGATAAAATCATTTGCTATAGATATCTACTGGGAATAGATTATGATTATTTTTACTAGCAGTGTTTATATCAAACCTTTCTATCCCGGTGGGTTATCGTACATTTTCAAAGGGATAGAAGTCATAGAAATAATTAATGAAGGTAAGTAAAAATATTTTTTTGTGGTGCTGCACATTTTTCTAATTTGTGTTGGTGAACTTAGAGTAGTGGTAATACCGCCATATTTATGACAGCATTTTCACATACGATTTTTCGAACAAACAAAATTTGTTGCCCGGCGAATTGTGTAGGCAATATAGGTACATTACTGAAAAGTTTAATTTTGTAAATAATAATTGCCTTTTAACTCATTACAAGTAATATACTAAATAATAAAATGGTTGCGCACTATCCAAAATGGATCATATCCTGCCGCAACCACCTAAATCCACTCTCCTCGCCTCTATTCATATGTGCTAAGTAACCACATTCTTCCCGCGAATGGAGTATTAAATATGGTACATTTAGATATCCGATATTGTATACACAATCAAATACGAGAATATCTGAGCGCAACGAGAAACCTATAAGACGACGAGGGGTAAGTGTATGAACAATTTATAAATACTAAAATAGGATGTACAACAATAATTATAACACTAATTTTAAAAGACTATTTCAATTAAAGGGTTAATTATTACATCTAAGAACAGACAATGATATAATTAGGAATAAAGTAGATGTGTTCACATAGTTTATTGCTTGTTTAAACTAACTTATTTTATAAATACAATATAGAGGAAAAAATTAGATTAAAGTAGTAAGACTATTCAAATATAGTAACAAAAACATAGAAAACTATAGTATAGTAAACTTAATAATTAGTTTTATTAACAAACGATTAATCAGAGTTATACCTGAAAGACCTGGTCAATGTTTAAAAAAATCAACTAGAGTTAAATTGATAAAAAAAACATGAAAGGGGAACAATAAGGGCGCAAACAGGGAAAAGTATTTTAAGGAGCAAAAAAAAAGGAATCAAAAGAAATAATTCGACCAGATAGTAGATACATGATATTATACTGAAAACTGTGGTCTTTAATCTCAAGCTTCAAAGTTCAAACACAAAACGTAACGTAGGTACATTAGAGGTTTAGAGATTCAGTGTAATGGATGTGTTAAATTTGAATTTTCTTTGTTTTCAATTTTTAGCTATAAAAATTGATAGTTATATGATTTTTAAACATAAAATAATTAAAAATTTTCCTAGGAGTTGATAAGATTTTTTCATAATTTAAATTTAAAAAAATTGTAGGAAAACGTAGTGATTACGAATCTTTAATATTTATCAACTGCTATTTTAACAACATATAATAAACCTTGTTTTAAATTTTCAAGCTTTTTGACATTTTTTTGAATACAATTTTATTGTCAATCATAGAATTAAAAACCAAAACTAATTAAATTTCAAATATCTATACATTTTCTTATGTTTAGTAAATAATAAAATAAATATTTGATGAAAATTTCAAGTACCTACGGTTAAAAGTTTTTGAATAGCAATAAAATAATAGAAACTCGTTGTATACTTGTATGAGAATATGAGTTATCGAATTATCAATTACGCGGTAATAATTTAGATACAGTTTTTCTGAACAAAGATACAACTCTGCGTATGCATCTAATATATATGTACGTCCATTTTTTTATCATTATATTTTATATCATATTCTTTATAAATAAGTTGTTCATACATTTGAATGTATGTATGCATTTTTATAACAGCAGAATATTTTTATTTTACACCATTAAAATTTTAAGTAATAAAGGAAATGTAACGTCTCACACGGTGCCTGTCAAGATTCGACGTGCAGCGTACATTGACGAAATTGGACACCAGACAGTTTCAATCCTTTGCGGACTTTTTCTCATTTTGGTGCCGGATCCTGGAGTCATTTCACTATAACAGAATTATTGGTAAAAGGAAAATTGAAAAAAATAAAATTGATTTAATTAATTATTGATTCTTATTAATTTTATTTATCTTGTAACAAACGCTTAATATAAATTTATAAATAATAAAATATAAGCTTTTTGTATTTTTGTTTGATTAAAAAAAAGACATCTCTTGTTGCTATAGTTGACGTTTGTACCAATGTACACATCTTTTTTTTTTACTCTTTCATATATAAAATTACATGTGGCTTTATTTTTGTTGAACTAGGGGTATTTTTAATTTTTTTTGCCAAATCTTTGTGCACTTCCCATCATGTATTTACACGGTGTACATACGCTATATAATGATCATGTTCATGAAAAACTGCTCCGGATAATATATATCTAAAAATTATTTAAAACAATTAATTAAATAATATATTATTTTGAAGTATAATTATATACAATACCTGTTATTATCAATTGTCAGACTATACTGCAAGTCAGCCAATGAGTACTCTTGATATTCAGTAATTTAATCTGTTTCAAATGTTTCAATAAATATATGATTTACTAGAATTCTCGTTACATTTAAAAATCCTAAACAGTTTAGTTTTGTGCATTTAGTTTTTTAATTTCACTGTATTCTTTCGAACTAAACTCCAAATCATTGAGATTGCTGAATGATGATTTTAAAATTATTCTTGGACTTGGTATATAGTTTTCGACGTAGCACAGTTGAAACACAGTCGTTTTCAACGGCGGATGACACACTTTCAAAACACGAAAATTATAAGGAGTTGTGTGTTGTACATAGCAAATAGATACATTAGACTGCGAGTAAACTGCATTACTATTTTCTTTTTTAAATCGGGTGAAATTTGTGAAGTTGAAATTTCGAAACATTTTCCAAAATATGCAAATTAAGCACAATAACGTAAAAATAAGCGGTTTCCGGCAAAATGTATGAACTATGCAAAATATGCACATTCAAATTTTAGATTTGGTATGAATTTATTTCGCACTCTACTACATTTTACAATAAATAAAAAAAGTATGCAAATGCTATAAGTCCCGAACCTTGGTCATAAGGTTTTTCCCCCGTCACTTACCTTTATGTGAGAGCCGTACCTACACGGCTGTGTATACATTACATTATTTATTACACTATAGTGTAATAGTATAATATAGTCACACAATTTTTTAGCAAATACTGCACACTATTATAGAATAATATTGTTTGACAACATATTAATACCGAGCCTAGAGATAATATTATATTCACGATTAAAGTATCCATTTTTTTATTAGTTCTGTAAATTTCAAAGCCTAATTTTGAATTTTTTTCATGTCTCGACACTTCTAGAGTTTTATATTAAGTTATAGTTTAACCGTTAAGACTAAAAACAATGCAGTGAGATGCCGGACAAAAAAATGGACTCGCGACAGTAGTATATCTAAATGGCTTATATACGCAGAGTTTTGTGTTCTGAATTGTATAGATTTAAACACTCCGAATATTATTATGTTTCGGAATCTGAAATAAAAAATGTATCGTGTCATCCAAAGAATTCAAAAACTCGAAAACTGTTATCAACATATTATATTATAATATCTATCATCTATGGCAAAAGCCGATCGTCGTCACTCGTCGGAGACGATTCACAATTCTAATAATTTCATTGAACAAAAGAGAAATGTGTAAGGCAACAATAAACATTTGCTCACATATTTCATTCTACTCAAGTAATTTTTATAAAAAATCAGTTCGGGTTTAGATGAAGAAAGAAGTTCCCCGATATGGCGTCTGCACTCAAGATATGGCCTTGCAGCTATATATTACCCGAAGAGTCGATGTACCTATACGTAAGTTTGATTACCTATTTTTTTGGGGCTTACATATTTTACTTTTTAGTTTCAAAATTAAAATTTATTGTCGCAGCCAATTTGCTACCCGGGTGAAGTAGGGGCATATTTTTTGTTCCCGAGCGCGCAACACAAAAAATACGCTTATAGCACATACGACGACGGCATATCCAGGTCGCAGAATAATTACATATTTATACAATTAAATAGATATAAATAGTGTTGTACATACTTGTCATACTACAGTAGTACGGTACACGGGAGTTCTTATATCCCGAAAAATTCAACAATTTTTATTTTTAGTTTATATAAATGTTGAGTAATATACTAATATATGAATATTACTATGCCGTCTGCTTGTGGTCGAACCGCGAATTAAAGTGACGCCGTCGTACATCAAACACCAAATTATTTTATAAAGCTGGGAAAGTCGCTCTGCTGATTATTGAATATCTATCGGAAATTAAATAAGGAAATTTTAAATTTTAAATATTCTCGAATAGCTTAAAATATACCTAACCAATGCACACAAAATTAATACATAAAATATTAATTATTAATTTCGTGCTCGACAGTATTCAGAGAAAAGATTCAACTTGGAATTGTACAAACTATAGTTGGTATAGTCGGTATACGGTAAATGTGATGCATTAGGCACTGAATATCTGTATGTTAAAGCTAAAAAGTAGTAATCTCATTTATTTACAATACGATTTTTATTTAATAACTCATAAAAAAATATGCTTGTGCTTCGAATATTTAAACACCAC
>NW_019101844.1:3197-4724 GCF_001856785.1 Myzus persicae | reverse complement strand
GTTCGACCAAAAGGTATTCGATCATAAGGTTATATATTATCGTAAATAAACGACAAACACAACGTAATGTTATGTAATTTGTTGAATTTATTTATTATTAAAACGACATGCATACATGAACATATATATATACAGGTACAGACTTCCGTTTGCGAACGCGGACGTGGAGGCTACGGACCGAATTTCCGAACCTAAATATGGCGAATATCGGCGGCTCTTAAAAAACTCAGAGATTGCGATCGGAGCAAGGGCGGCGATCGAAAAGACGAAACGGATCGAGTAAAAATTAAAAGGTCTAGAAATACGAACGACCGTCGGCGGCAATTTTTGCGATCGAAATCTCGGGCCCCACGGACGGCGAACGAAAGAAAACCCGACTCTATCGACCGTAAAAATTTATGAGTACCGCGATAGGAACGCGAACGGCGCTGAAAAGGGGTCGCAAGTGGTAAACAGGAGGCGAAAGGGGATAATTTTGACGGGTTTGCGAAATTTTTGGGAAGAAAAAGCGAAACGCGATAGCGGCGCCGAGATTAGGACGAAAAGCCGTGAAAGAAACGTGTTTTCGCTCCATTATCCCCTAAAAATCGCCAAAACTGACACCGGGCCGCAACACCGTCTTAGCGTTACATAATTTAAGATTATAAGCTAACCTTATGATGACAATAGCCACAACGATAGTTCTATAATATACTTTTATGACCATCAATCACTATCGATAGTATAACTCAATACTCAATAGTAGTATACTTCGCTAACATATCGCAGTATCCCGAGCACACGCTTGTTTACTTACTAGTAGATTTAAATCGATTTTTATCAAAAGGAGAACTAGAATGTCACACGGCATCTGGTGATCAAAAATGAGAAACGATTTAAATCGATTTTTTGGACACCGATTTATTCATTCCGATTTAAATCGATTCAAAAATTGATTCACCGACGTGAATCACCCATCACAACCTACTACCAACATATTACACAATAATGATAATAAACATGAACACGCTACGCGCCAAAAATGATTACTTATTATTATTATTATTATATTTTACTAAACATCGTCGTACCTGTCAGCGTTTTCAAGACCATTGTTGGCCTTAATAAGGACTGTTTCGTCCAAAGGCAACGGTGATAGGCGAGCTGGGGGTGCAATGTCGTCCATCGGTGGAGGTACGGAGCTGGCGTCTACCTTTGGCGGCAATGTGCGACCATCGTCAGTATTTGGCACCGGTGCGAAGATGGCATCATAGTTTGGAGGCGGTGTGAAACTAGAGGCGTCATCTTTTTCTGCCAACAATCCGACATCCGACATTTTGGTTTCGTTAGTCGGCGGCGGTATGAGGCAGAACGCGTCGTCCTTCAGCGGCTGTATTGGGCATGTGGCGGCTGCGGCGTCGTCCTTTGGCGGCTGTTCGGCATGGCAGTCGTCGTTACGGTTCACCGGGATAGCAATTTGCTGATCATCCGACATGGCGGTCGTTGTAAAAGTGATGCAGTGCACGTGTTTCCCATGGTTTTTTTTTT
>NW_019101844.1:0-1240 GCF_001856785.1 Myzus persicae | reverse complement strand
TTCGTTGAAGTTTCATTGATATTTCTAAAAACGTCGATCAAATTTTTTTTAAATATTGCACTTACCTACGAGTCGCAAAAATGTCATCATATCTACCGATATTATTTCATATTTTAACCGTGTCACCTGCGCATATCAATGTGCCACGACCTAACTTATATCCTCTATTTGAACCATTATATAATATAATATATGTATGTCATTCTGTGTTTTGAATGAAATAATCACGCAGATCGAGAACATCAAACTTTAGGAAGGCGTATTAAAAGGCGTAAAACGTGAGGACCAATAACGACACGGTTTCAATTGACGAACCGCGGCTGGGCGAACACAATAACCCACCGCGGCATACAGTAAACGCCTACAACTTGTGGTTCTCCAAGCACAATAAAGTATAACTGAAAATGTACCTAATATAACTAAACACAGATATTCTAAGAGCCGTGAGTAGAGCGACGACAAAAACTAAATGTTCAAATTCTGTACACGCATTTTTACTATGGTTTTAAAAATTGTTCATTATTAAAGTTCTGATTTTGAAGGTATTTGTTTTTCTTTTGTTCTGAAACGAAGCTACGTCATTATAGATAACATCTATTTATACTAAAGAAATTATTAATATATGATTTTGATTTTTATAGGCTTTTATTTTTTTGTTTTGATAATGTAAATTTTTTTTGTTTCTTAACACTTTTTCTGGTATAAACAATGCTTTGATTTTAAATTTCAGTACTTTTTATTTAACCGTTTGGCCGTTTATTATTTACAGCGTTTGCAATACGCCCACAAGATAAAATGATCTACTGGGATAATACTATCATTGTATACCTATACAATTATTTATAATATAACTCTGTAATGGCAATTTATGGCAATTTTGAAATGTTTTCCTTGCATGAGGTCTTAACCATGCATCTATGTTTTTATACAAGTCGATATGTTATCGTAAACCAAAGTTAATTTTTTTCCGAGTAATATGATGTCTTAAATAATTATCTTACGTAATAATAATAACTTTATTTTTTACCAATAATAACAATGATCTAACCATATATCAGTATAAATAATAGCCACTAAATTGTATGGGCCGAATCTTAATAAAAAGTACAATATACTGTACAAGTAGCGTACAGTATGTATAATTTCAAATAAAAAAATAGGGTGAAGAAAAAACAATTTTAAAGAGAAAAATGTAAAATTTATATATTGGTTATGAACCGTTAATATAACATACGTAGTT
>NW_019101843.1:0-4816 GCF_001856785.1 Myzus persicae | reverse complement strand
AGAAGATTCAATTTTTCACAATTGAAGACAACCACGGGCAAACAATTAACGTTTTGATTTAATGTATTAATTAGGTGGGTACATAAGACGTCGTACCAAATTATACTTGAAACGAAGGATAACCAATTAAATTTTATTGCGTTAAGGATTTCGTGGACCAATAATTGTTTGAACGTAGATGATATATGCATCTACTTCACGATGACGATGAATGTAGTGCGACTAAAAGTGTTTTGGGCCCAAGTTAACAGTTTGACATTAGGTGTATTTTTTTTTAAAATAATAAACGAGCTGGAATGAGAGCATGGGCTTTAACTTTTCCTGGGACATGGACCCCATACAAATTTTGATTTTTATCTTTCTAATAAATAACGTTTTAAAGCCGTTTAGTATTTAGATTTTATATCACGAACAATATTTAGAAAGGCTCTTGGAGATATGTAGTGTCGTGGATAGGTACGTACATTTCGCAAACGTCTGTGGTCTCAAAAATTCGATTATATTTTTTCATCTGACCTCGTAAGATATGCCATTTGTTTTGATCGAAATAAATCAAATCATCTTTAACGAATCATCAATAACGTTAAAGTCCACAAGCATGGGAATATGCGTTTCCGTATTTTTCTGCTTTTAAACATGTTGAGTTTAAATGAAAAATATATAGTAGCTATATACTTATAAATGCACTAAAGAGTTACACTCTATGTCTCTATAACAGTTTACATACTTTAACCAGCGACCCTGCAGAATTGTTGAATAGTTTGAATTACTTTTAAAAAATCAGAGTCGCTCTGCCAGCGCGCACCCTCGAATAAACCCATCTACGCCTCCCTAATATGGACAATCAGCAATTGAGTACAAAACCACGAGTTATAGCACAGGTTGTGATTCGTTTTTACATATTTTAATAATAACGCACGTTGATGTCTGCAGGTTACCGCGTTTGCAGTAGGTATATCCAATTAAATTCTATATGCGTAGGCAAGCCTCAAGTTGTAATAATATCATGTATACAAACATTACAAACATAAACATATTCATAGGACATACAATTCTCATGCTCTGTATTTATGGTTTTGCGTGCGACTGTCACATGCCATCACATGCCTACATGTTTGTAAACTATATACAGGGTGATTCACCAAACTCACCCCCTTTCCCCCATTAAGAATGACATTTCGAGTGAATTTGAGGATTTTCAGATACTCATATTATTTTCTAAATGCCGTTAAAAAAATGTATATTCGGGCTATACCAACTTCTTTTTTCCAAATGAAAATCCCCTTTTTTCCTGTAAATTGTTAGGCAGATTACTTTTTTCTAAGATGTTCTATTGGAAGACGTGGAGCCATGGAGGCTACATGATTGTTTGAAAATGTTAGTAATTATTTATTTATTTATTTAGTTAATATTTTATAGTCTGTAAAAATTGTTGGAGTTCAGCATTAATACGAAATGCAGCCTGTATAGGTACAATACATTTTATAAAAAAACAATTGTTAACTCAGTTGTAACTCTGTTTTACTGTGAAAAAGGCTGGTACTCATTTGAACGGTATCAAAAGTGTCCAAATAATTGAAAATATAATACTTGGGTATTCTTGAAAATTCAAGAAAACCCGAATTCGATTAAATCCAAATGACTAAAGGAAAATATAATGGTGAATGAGCCTTATTGTGAATTAAGCGGTCCGTGTACGCGTGCGTATACACAATATATATATTTATTATTAAAATAATACCGTATGATATAACACTCGGCTATCTCGACGCTGCGCATTGTACCAAAAAAGGTAAGACCGTTAAAACGTTTTTTCTCTAAACGAAATGCAACGTCGTAAACATTTGTACGTGGCGGCCAAACAAATCCGTCTATGGGCTGGGCGATTTACGTCGGCGGCGGTAGATGTCATCCACACACGGTGGTAGGTTAACAACTTACGACTGCCGCAACAGGTACCAGCGATGTCGCTACAATCAGCTGCAGTAGTTGATTTTTTTCTAATATTAGAATAACATGTGATATTATAAGTACGAAACAATATGTGACTGAGAAAAACCGCAAAGAACGCAAGCTATAATATTAATGTCCAGTGTACTATGGATTATCCGCGAGCGGAATCATCTACATATATGTACGTGTACAAACATATATTTACTTTATAAATCATCATCGATTTAATTGGGTGATAATTTGTGATAGCCGACTACTCGATAACGAGGTACAATAAAAAGAAGGGTTTTCAAACGAAGAAACAACAACTTGTGACCGATTTTTTTGCATTTAAATAATTTATAATTTTTATTTACGGAAATGAAAAAAATGTCAATTTCCAATTTATTTTTTTATAATTTTTTTGATTTTGCGGATTATCCGCGCAATCCGTTTTCCGTGGATGTCCTGTCACCCTATTCCGCGGATAATGCCCTGATTGCATCCCTTGTCCATCGAAGAATAGACTGTAATATTATTGGTNCAGGTTCACTACTTCAATTTTTTAATTTTTTACTCTACTTTAATTCATAATTTTATTTGAAATGATATTAATTTATCGCCTGGTATGCAGGGGCGGCGACCCTCTCCCAAGCCCATATTTTTAAAAAGTATATAGTATATACTTATTGTTAATTACAACATTAAAAAAAAAAATAATATCGAAAGTTTTCTGAAAATTATGACATACCCCCCCCCCTTCCCCATGTCTCTGGAGCCACCCCTGCTGGTGCGTATTACCATATAGCCGTATGGGGGGGGGGCGATGGGGCAAAGCCCTTCACCGATCACATTGGGTTGAAACATTTTAGCACCTCCCAGGTTTAAGGCTGAACGTGCGCCTATACACACCAATGATATAATAAAATAGTGCACACTCTTTCTTTATCTCCACAGAACCTGCCCCAGTATTCGACACACGGAAGGAAAGTCTTTCAAACGATCAAATCGTTACCAGATGTCCAAAATACGCCAAACGCGGAAAATCTTCTCCAACCCAACTTCTCTCCGACTAGCGTTCAACGAAGGAAACACAGAAACAACGTACATGCAAGTTCTTCCATACCGTAAATATTGTAAATTGTTAATACAGATATATTCCGAGTTTCTCAACATGTTTTTTTTTTTTTATCTTCTTGTCGACACCTCAGTTTAAATTGAAAACAAAAACAATATTAACGATAATACGGTGCGTAGTATATGAGCAGTAATATTTATAATATAATATTATGTGTTGTGCGTGTGCAGTGCGACCGCGGCGCAAATGAGGCCAACGGTATGTACAATAATGCGAGTGTAATAATAATAATAATAATGTTTTTCCGTCGTCAATGCAGCGGTCACGGTTGGACGAGTCGGTGCGGCGGTAAAATAAAAAATAAATAAAAAGCGCAAAAACACGACAGAAGTGTATACATATGTATAATATATGTGGGTAGGCACGTGTGTACTCATGTGCGGTAGAAATATTATTATTAATTCTCGTCGTTCGCCATTTAACAGTATTATTATTACGCGAGCGCAGATATTATATCGAGGAATCGGCTTATCCGTTAAGCCCCACGTAATGCTCGGGCTCACTATTACAATGCGTTTTCGCTTAAAGGCTAATATTTCAATTATCTTTACTGTACACGCAATAACGTGGCCGACCGTTCGCGCGTGAAAGCTGACCCAAAGCGATCGTCATCGACCATCGTATAAGACAAAAGGACGACGGAAACGCGATCGACGGTCCGCTGCGGCGGCGTCTCGTCGGACGGCTTTGACGGCGGCGGCGGCGGCGGCGGCGGTATTATTTTATAAGCACAATGTGTATAATATAATATTGTGTTTATGCCGCACAATGATTGTGATGCGTATAGTATTGTTGCGAAAAAAAACTAAGAGACAAACGCCAACATAATAACGATTTCGAGACGGCGCAAACCGCCTATACATAATATATTATATTATAAGAGCGCGCGTGTGACGAAACGCTCGAGCGGCTCTCTCGGCCCGGACAATTGCGATGACCCTCCGGGACGCGTTTATAATAATCGTCATGACGCGAGCGAAGTCTTACGTGCGTCTTACTACTATTCGCGTGTTATTATGCCTACCTATACATACATACATGCCTACGACTACTGCTCACACTCGCATACACACGCGGTCGGTCGAAAGTGAAACGGAGATTTCGCGGCGGATAGTATGATGTGAAAATGACTACTATTCCGATCGATTTGCAAGCGATGCGCAGACGACTGCAGCAGACATGAAGCTATATATAATGTAGTTGTACATTATTGTTATGTTACGTAGTGTATATGCGCAGTGCATATACAGGGTGATATTTTTTTTAAGCAAGCTCGCTCTTGTTTTTCCCTTTAACAGTACATTCGTCTGAATTCTGATATATTCTGTACTATACTCAACGAGTGTACCGTGGTGGTACAAACTTCTATTTTTCAAATGAGACACCCCCTTTTTTTACCGAAAATTATTTAGCGGATGATTTTCTTTTGAAAATGTCGATGCATCTGAATCAAAATCCTAACGAGGAGTTTCTGATTTATTTAAATAAATGTCTAAACTAATGAGAATAATAATGCTTGAAAAATGGTTTTATAAAAATAAAAACTGCATGACGTAATGTTAGATGTAGTATTTATTATACTTGTTCATTTTTACAAATTATTCATATTGATAAATCAATAGAAATCGCTAACTTTTTTAAATCATCTAAGCCCCCTACGTTTACCCTATCCGTTTTCCGTGGATGTCCTGTCACCCTATTCCGCGGATAATGCCCTGATTGCATCCCTTGTCCATCGAAGAATAG
>NW_019101842.1:0-4645 GCF_001856785.1 Myzus persicae | reverse complement strand
AGGGGGCCGTCGCGTTTTTTAATAGACGACGCAAGGTTGTACAAGGGCGCTTGAATACGAGCCGCGTTTGGTATAAAACGGTGGTAAAAGTTAAGCGAACCCAGGAAGCGTTGCAGTCCCTTTTTTGTTATTGGTAAGGGCCAATCGCGTATAACTGCTATGCGTTCCGGGTTGGGGCGACAGGCGTTTTGGTCAATGACGTGTCCCAAAAAAGTCAATGTTTCGACTGCGTATACGCATTTAGCGGGATTGATGGCGATACCGTGCTTTTGAAAGCGTCCGAGGACAGCGCGGACGTGTTCTTCGTGTTCTTGTTCGCTGTGAGACGCGATAAGAACATCATCGATGTAGGCGAAAGCAAAATGCAAACCACGTAAAACCTCGTTCACGACGCGCTGAAAGGTCTGTGCAGCATTACGGAGTCCAAAACACATTACAGGGAATTCATAAAGCCCGAAAGGCGTTGTTACTGCGGTTTTATGGATATCTCTTTCAGTGATTGGTATCTGGTGGTACGCGCGAACCAAATCTAATTTTGTAAAGATTGTTCGGTTATCGAGATTGGACGTGAAGTCGTGTACGTGCTGTAGTGGGTATCGATCCGGGATAGTGACTGCATTCAACCGACGATAGTCGCCGCAAGGACGAAAAGAACCATCTTTCTTGGGGACCAAGAGTAAGGGGCTGGCCCAAGCGCTGGACGACGGTCGACAAATACCTTTTTTTTGCATGAAATCAAACTCTCGACGGGCGATTTGCAGACGGTCCGGTGGCAGACGACGTGGTCGGGAAAAAAGTGCCGGTCCGCTGGTGTGCAATTCATGCACTACGCCGTGGAGAAATTTTTTAGGAACCGGTGATTCACGGGTGATATCCGGGAACTCGCAAAGCAGCTCGGTCCATTTGATCGGCTTAGAAACGGTAAATACGGTGGAATCAGTCGTTGTGTCAGCCGCGCACGCTGAAATAGTTTTATGACTGTCGCGGTCAATGAGACGGTTGCAACGGATGTCGATCAGTAGTCCTTAATAATGGAGGAAGTCCGCTCTGATTATTGGTCGTGCTACATCCGCCATCTCGAATGTCCAAGTAAACTTACGAGGAAAACCAAGGTCAAGATGGACGGTTTTTGGTCCGTACGTGGCGATCCGTGTGCCGTTCGCGGCGGTAAGTACGATGTCCGAAGTGCGAGGTGTGCCCGTCGTCGATGGCATCACTGACAACTCAGCTCCGGAGTCGACGAGGTTCTTCTTGCCCGTCCGGATGTCGTTGACAAACAGTCTACGCGATACACGGGCGGCGGGAGGCAGAGTGGCTTCTGCCGCCTCTAGCAGTTTTTTGAGTTGAAGTTGCAAGGATCGCGGCAGTTTTTGGCATCTTTACCAAAGCGGTCGTGGTAGTAGCACAAGTCTTTATTACGCTGTCGAGACTGTGAACGGGTGCGCGATCGCGTGCGTGAGCGGTTTCCCGAACGAGGTTGACGGTTTTGCGTGGATTGTGACGTGACGAGAGCAGCAATCTGCGCGGTTAACGCTGCGAACGCACTTTCCATCGAACGGCAACAATGGTCGGACACAGCGGAAATTTCGCGTGAGGTACTTGCGTCCATAACTCGGTCGGCACGTTCAGCCAAAGAATCCAACGATCCGTCGAGCCCAGAAATTACGGTGAGAATGGCTGGTGGCAGCTTCTGTAGCCAGAACTCCTTGAGAGCGGCGTCACCGATACCTTCTGGTAGCACGCCGCGCATATCACGGAGCATCTGTGACGGGCGGCGGTCACCCATGCCTCCGGGTTGTACAATAGATCGGAAACGCGTTGCTTGCGGAACGGCGTATGCAGATATGAGCCGATTGCGCACTACCGAATATTGCGCGTCCGCACCTAATAGGTCTGCGACTGTTCGTATGCCATCCGCGTCGAGTGCCGTGAGCACGTGGTTTACCTTAGTCAAGTCTGACCTGACTCGGTTGCTGTGAAAAATTGCTTCGGCGTGGATAAACCACTGTTGCGGCGTATGCCGCCAAAAACTAGGGAGACGGACGTGCTCGATCGCGGCGATCGTGTTCGGCCACGGTGCTTAGGAGGAGGCATTATCGGCTCGAGGCTCGACATTAGGAAAAGGCGGCGGTTGTACCTTTCCGGCATTCGGGTCCTCTATGGGTTGATTTACGGTGCCATCGAGTGTGTAAACGTCTAAAAGGTCCATGACGCGAGTCAAAAACGTACGAGAGAAACAACGAAAAAAAATTAACGAACACGCGTGACGAACTGACGACTGACGACGGAAGGTTTGAAAAAAGAAGGTCACCAATGTGGTAATTCGGTTTATCACACAACTAATTTTATTGTAAACATTATCACTGTGCTCGTAATTGTCACAGGTGGGAACTCAGGTATGAAATAATTGTAACACAAAGGTTGATGTAAGTAATTTGACGAGTTTCGTATATTAGTTGGTTTCAAACACGATACGCGTTATGTGAAATACAAAATATATAAAACTGAATAACACACGGACAAAACTTAAGTAAAGCGGACTGGTTATCGCACGACGGTCGGCGAAAGAGAGAGCGGTCGACTCGGTCGGGCGGCGTTCTACGCCTCAGTCATTGACCGAGTGAAGTAAGGAACGTTCACTCGGCCGCCGACGATAACGTCAGACCGTAACAAGATAATTATTACTAATACAAAAAACAATATAATAATAAATGATAATAAATAAAAACCGCAGCGTTGAGTACCGCCACAGGTACTCAGCAATATAGTACTATCAATGTTTTTCAATTTTTCATGGAATAAATAGAAATTTTATCGTTTTTTCTAATAATGCACAACAGTCAATGCGAACTCTAACGTATGGGGTCCAAACTAATAAATATTAGGGTCCCAATATCGGGTACAGAGCGCTGCCAAACAACGTACAGGCGTGGGCTATCTATTTGTATTTAATCAATGGCAATAATAATGTGTCTCTCCCGTAATTTATTATGACTTTCGAACCCCGTCGCGTAGACAATGGGCGTGGTCACAGTCTGCTGCGGCGGCGGCGATATGGAATTCAACGCCATCTCTTGAGCGTTGCATACGTTTTATTTTACGCTGACATCCTATTAATATCTTTTTCAGAATTCACTAACCAATAATTGTCAAATTTCACTCTCATTTCTGGCAAAATATTTTTACTTTTATTGTGACTTGCAATTATTTCTAATAACTTGGTAGATCGTTTTTGTTTAGTGATTTTGATGGTTCTTTCAAAGCTTTTATCCCTGACTAGTAGCATTAAAGCATTAATTCACAAATCTAATCGCTTACACTGTTTTCCTTCAAGATAACAATATTTTATACTTTTATGCAACGATTCTAAATACATATTTGTATTAATTCCCAAATGTTGCCTATTAAAAAATGCCCATTTTTCTACTCTTGTTGAATAGGTACTTATAAAATATTTTTCAAAGTCCACCGTATCAGCATCATTAAGAAGTTGGCTTATAACCTGTGAAAGTTCTGCTGAAAAAGCTTTCTCATCGGTTTCGTGCAAGAGTTTTAAAAACAATGGTTTTTTTGTCATGTGATTGAATTTTTTTTTAATTTTTTGACCAGTTTCTTAGAATATGCCATGTACATAATAATTGTTTTTCAACAGATCCCATCACACAATTCCATGCATTATAAAACGCGGGTTCATCATCGGACATAAAAATTGATGGATTTATTATTCCTATTGTATTTTTAATACATTGAAAATAGTGTTTATAAGTAGCTGTATCGCATTTATTAGAAAAACAAAGAGCTGCTGGAAATCCAATTAATCGATGGCAGTACGAATTCAATACGTCTTTGGTGAATTGATCTGTCAGTTATCGACTTANAAGCCGACAGGAGACCGTTCAAATATCAATCAACACCAGTCGAGAAGTGCTAGCTTTATACTTTAATGTACCTAGACATATTTTTAACACTCAGATCATGCTGGATTGCTTATGACTGTTCAACATTGACGTTTATATAACTCTTAATATATACTCCGGAGCTTAAGTATATCATAATTAATGTATATTGTAGGCCATTTAGTGTGTTAGACAAGATAGTTACATAACTAACCGTTGCATAGCCCTATGCCAAGAATATATTATGGTGGTGAACAATTTTACTTATATCATTTAAATAAACATCATGAAAAACAAACTATTTAATTAGTTATTTTACTACATCCGTATGATAAATATTAATTATATTATGCAATATTCCTGGTCACATCATGATAATAGTTTTAGTTGTGTGTGAACAAATGTTATTTGAACAGTGTAAATTGTGGAGGATTCTGCGGTTCTATATCGGCGACCAATTGATTATACTATGGCCGCCCGGATTTTTCACATTTTTTTTCTACTTTTTTCGCGTAATTTCACTAATTTAAGATTGTTTTTCTTTATTATTCATTTACGTTTGTGTATTCATTGAACTATATTTCATTTTTACAATACAGTGTATATACCCATAATTTTTTTTATATGATATATTATCATATACGCATAATATGGGTGTACAATTTGTAATCTTCTTAAATCAGTGGACTTTTATTTCGTATTATAACGATTCCATTCTGATATCGACTTATGCCGGTGATAACTGATAG
>NW_019101841.1:0-4916 GCF_001856785.1 Myzus persicae | reverse complement strand
TTATATTATATCATTGTTACACCTTTGCTAGTTATATCTATATTATATTATATCATTGTTACACCTGTGCTGCTTTTTAGCTATATATATATATATATATTTGAGATTGTTGCTATATTGATTGTTATACTGTATTATTAAGTTTTATCTATTGTTATATTGCCAATCAGGCAAATACTTTTGTTTATTACTAGTGTGATATTTTAATATTCAATTATACAGTCCACTTATTTATTTATTGCTCTTATTACATCATTGGAGTTACCTTAAATTATATTAACACTTTATAAATAGGCAACGCCCCACCAGTAGTATTATATTTTAAATGACTAGTGGTTTTAAATTAAATAATTAATTTCAATTTTACAAAGGTATACTAAAATAATTAAATATCAAATATATAATTTAGTTAACAATTAAACTAGTCATCGGGAGTTTTAAACTGTTAGAGTCAGTTATAATTTTGAAATTAACATATTACAACAAAAAAGCTGTTATCCGTGTTGTTGAATTATTTGGTTACAATATTTATTAAAAACATCCTACTGATGGTATTAAACTTAAAACTAAAATTAAAAAATACATTAATAAGTCGTTATGTTTTTTTTTGTTTGATGTTTTAAAATTAATATTATTGAGCATGATGGACATTTGATAAGTTCCGCTTGGAAAGTACATTACATGTATAGATAATGTTTATTGGTAAATTTTCTTAAAAGTTGGAAAACAAATAATTATGGTTTAAACATGTTATGTATTTACAGCTTTTATTTTCTGATAATTCAGTTGTGTCATAAAATGTTATTCATATTTTGATAGCACAATAGTTGTTATATTCTTAAAATGATTAGCTGACGCCTGACAGTCGCCTGACACCATAGCAAAAACATAATTTCACTTCATAATCTTAATAATAATTACTATCCCAGAATTCAGAATTTGAATTTAATATGCAAAATATATGTACTTTTGAACAGAGAACATAATATAATGTTTAAATAAATATGAAGGTAATTTCAGTGTTGTGTCCAAGTGGGTGTTAATAAATCACTATATATGAAGATATTCTGAGCAATAACGAGTTAAAAAGTTAAGTTACTTTTAACTAAGTTACTTCACAAGTTGTTTTTATTTTCAAAAGTAAATTCTAACATGACGAGTTTCTTTTTTTTTAAAGTAATAAACCCAGCACATTCAATCACGAATATCAGAATACTAATGTATGAATAATTAGCTAATATATAGGTACATATAGCCGATTACATTATATATATATATAATTTGAAGAGTATATTAAATATAATTACACTCACATAAATATATATAATATTTTAGTTTATAGGAATGGTGGAAAAAAAATAATCTAATCTAGGAATAAACACCAAGTCAAAATATTTATATATTTTATTGATGAATTATTATATGCAATTACACAAATGTAATCTGATTAGTCACGTAGACGTCGGTTTCGATGTATTCTTGAGTATATTAACTCTGGTAACATTGCTACAAAATACAGTTTTTCTAATAATAATTTCATTTTGTTTTTAAAATAATTATCATCTCTTAAAAATGTTTGGTATATTACACTTGTAAACATAAACAAATTACATTAATTATCACCAAAATTAAATTATTTAATTTAAACATTATAAATTACCTTTATTTGACCATTATATTATAAAAAAAACAAAACAATCTTTGAGTTATTTGTAATTGTCCCATAACTTGGAAATAATACTTGTCACTTGATTCTAATTGTAAATTGCATTGACTGTCTAGAGTTGCAAACTTAAATTTTCCAGTTTCTATTGTTTCTTTTGGAGTTAAATGTTTGATTGAAGAGGGATATTTTATTTCAACTATACCGTTAGTATCTACTAGTCCATCAGGACTAGCTGCTAAATATGGCAGTAGTTGCTCATGAATGAAAAGACCAGAATCTTGAATTTTAAGTCCTGAACAGTTGTTCAAACTCAGTCTTCGAAAAGGGTTCGCACTCAATACTAACAGATTTTGGACATGCATTATACGACAACAATGCAGCCGAACATCGCGAATGATATGAACCTTTAAGAGAAAAATGTATTCTCTTGCCACCTACATATTTAGCAACAACAATGATGAGCTAATAAATTTATTGGCTGCAATCAGCCCAAAGTCCAGATTGTTCCATGTCTGGAACATAGTTTTTATTTTTTTTTGATTCTTATTTTTACAAAAATATGTAGCATAATTTACGTGATTTCCAAAAACATGATATGGTCCATTTATATTATCACATTTTAATGAAATAACTTTTTCATTATGTGTCCCATCGTTTTCTTTTCTATATTCTATTGCCTATTAGTAACTGCACAACGGAGCTTTTGTGAATTGTTTCGCCAAATATTCCTCTGGTCTCCAGTCACAATTTTCCCACTGCTACATTTCCTATTTCCCCGCAATATCACCCATTTGATTTATATAATTACGTAAAACATGGTTTCTGCATTCTATTTTTTGAATCATTATATCTGGACAGTGGACCGTAAGGTTTAGCAAGTTGTAATTGTTTACTAACACTTCTATCACCATCGTCAATCAATTTATGATTTATAATATTATGCATTAATAGACTTTCTTTAAACGCTTCAACTATGGTATCTGACTACATATAGAAGTAGAAGAGGAATCCCAGTTCTTAAAATATTTGTGTTCACGAACTTCAAAATCATGAAAATGTGTGAACTATTTTAATTTAAAATAAATTATAATAGTAATAATAATAATAATAATAATAATGATAGGATATCACATATTATTATAAACTGACTCGCCATTTTTCGGAGTGTCGTTTACATCATCATTATTTGATATTTCTAATAGCACGGTTTCAACTTCTTTTGCTGTTAACGGGTACGATATATTACAAGCCTAATGTAGATTATCAACGGTATCCTCTACAGTATCGTCAGTATCCATACCAATACTCTATAATATTATATGATAAACAGAAAATTTATGAAGTATTGTAGTTGGAGAATACTAGGTATACCTGATAATTTATAGACTCATGGTTCTTAATAATATTTATACGACCCTCGAATAAAACATTTATGAAATTACAATCAACTTTTTTAAATTTCTATACTCAGAATTTTTAAATGAGTAAGCAAAAGAATGTATTGCGCTTACAATAATATATGTGTTGTTTATCTGTCTGTCATCTACATTTGGGATATTAGGCTAATAAAAATGCTAAAAATATTTAAAATTTAAAATGTACGTAAACAGCTCAAAAAAAGTCAATATCTTTTGAAAATTGTATCAAGTAGATTTATTGATAAACATATGCTGTAAATTTCAAGTTACTGCAGTAAAGTTATTCGTAATTGAATGACAACAAAAAAAATCGATACATGAGAAATCGAATAAATATCCATCTTGTAAAAATTTGAAATTTATACACACATAAAAATTTAATTTGACTTTCCGGTAGACATTTCTTTCGGCGTTTACTAGTTGGGTCCGAAAGACCCTTATATAACCTAGTTAGGTCCCAGTGTTTTTCAGGTACCACACTAGTTGGGTCCGGGATTTTTTCGGGTGCTACACTAGTTGGGTCCATGCAAAAAAACATTTCCCTTCTCATTTTTACAGTCTTAGGACTGTCAGTGATCTATAAATTAGAACACAGGTATGATTAAAAATATTTTTTTACAATGATGCAAAAAATGTCAAAATGTTAATATTTGTATGTATATAGTATAAAATGTTTATATTTGTATGTATATAGTATAAAATGTTAATATTTGTATGTATAATGTATATAGTATTAAAAAAATATAAAAATATAATATTCATATGGTTGGTAAAAATTTAAACGAAAGGGCTTTTATGAATTCAAATCGATTTATTTTACCCAACATTCTTTCCGTCATTTTTTCTTCGATAAAGTTTTCTTTTAATAATATAATTTTTCTTTTGTTCTGTCCACTTCTGATTTTTATGTAATTATCGATTTGTACAGTTTTCAAGACTTCGATAAATTGATATAAGTTAGGCTTTGCTGAATAGAACTTTGAATTAAAATGAGCTTGGAAAGACTCACAGGCATTTGTCGTTCTCATTGTTGATGGTTTGAAGTCTGACCAAATATTAGGGGGGAAAATTGCTTCTGATTCAATATAATTATTTAATATATAATCTGAAAATTCTTGTATTCGTTGATCATTTGGTTGAATAGACATTAGATCTTCTATAAAACAATCTGCAACTTCCTCAGGCCTTAAGAATGGTAATCCAAAAAAATATTTCAAGTATTTACCTAGTTCAGAATCTTGTTTATATTCATTACTAAGTCCTAAAGTTTGTATTTTTCTCCACCAGCTTTGCGCAATATGAAACCGACAGCCTTTAATAATAATTTCTGGCCATGTTGAAAGAGCGCTTAAATGAATTGCGTTCTCGAAATCTGCATATATAAATTCTGGTTTAAAAATTAAATTAATCTTAATACATTCGTCGACTAATAACTGAAAAGTTTGTGTATATGTTTGAGTGCATTTATCTTTGAGTAGGCAAAAAATTAAAGGAATGTAAATGTTGTTATGCATTATGTGGATTGTAAACATTTGAGTGAACATTTTCGGGACACTTTTGAATGTTCCATCTACATAAATAATATTTTTTGAGCATAACATTTTTAAGTTTTCTACTGTGGAGAAAATTATAATGTTACTAACTTTATCATTAACTAACAAAAAATTTTCGTCTCGATTTGTTGTTAGTTTTAAATCATTTAGTACACTATATTAACGATGTAATATTTTAGAATGCCTTTCACAAATATCTTCTAAGCCTTTTCTTTTGGCACTATTACTAATCACTTGTCTAAGTAGTATACTTTCTTCATTACACGCGTGATTGTGTGA